>NW_006408537.1:14624256-14630966 GCF_000296735.1 Chrysochloris asiatica | reverse complement strand
TCATTATTATTATATGTATTTCTAACTAGACAATAATCTTCTTGAATTCAGAGACTGTGTATCTTGTTCCCTGCTGAATTCATCCTTTGCATCTAGCATGGTGACTGGCACATAAGCAGTTGATTAATAAATAACTGTTGAATAATAACTGAAAGGAATTCTGGTGTTATGTTGTAGAATAAGCACTGGACCACAGGTCAGTTTGAATCTCAAGGTCAGCAGTTCAAACCACCTTACTAATTCTATACAGGTCACTGTAAGTAGGAAGCTTGATTTCAGGTCTCAAGTTATTAGGAGCTGAAGACTAAAGAATCTAGTCAAAGACTAAAGAATCTAGTCACTGAAATTATAAAATGAATCTTTCTGTGGTCTTATTACAAAAACACGGTTAACAGAGTAATAACACAGAAGCAGGTTAAAGTTGATAAAGAAATCAGAAGTCCTGTTAAGGGTCACTGGGCTTTCCAAGCAACTAGACACCAGTGTTAAATCAGTTTTTCTCTAGGGTCAAGACTCCCTGGGTGGTACACATGGTTAAGTCCTCAACTACTAGATAAGAGTTTGCCATTTTCAGCACTCATGTGGTGCTGTGGGTTAATGCGCTGGACAGCAAAGCCAGTTTGAATCGCCAAATCAGCGGTTGAAGCTCACTAGGCTCCTTGGAAACCCTATACTGGGTCCCTGTGAGTTGGAACTGAGTTGACAGCACTTAACAACAGCAACAACAAATGTATAGTGGTTTGTTTTTAAAAGGTTATGTCGTTGTTGTTAAGAGCCGTCGAGTCAGTTCCCACTTATATGGACCCTGCCTGAGGGATTTGAACTGCTGACCTAGCAGTTCAAACCGATCTTGTGATTGAGTGCTTATCCTATAGCACCACACTTTGAAAGCCCTGTAGAGTAGTTCCACTTATCACATGGTGGTGGTGGCGGTGGTGTGCCTTGGAGTCGCTTCCGACTCATAGCGGCCCTGTACAGGGTTTCCGAGGCTGTAAATCTTTGTGGGAGCAGAAAGCCTTATCTTTCTCCCGCGGAAACTGCGAAAGCAGTTTTGAACTGCTAACCTTGAGGTAACCACTACAGGTACCAGAGCTCACATGGGGGGTCCTCATTTGTCAGAATTGAGTTGAAGACAAACAGCAACAACCAATACATTATATCTTCACATTGATCTGTTTAATCACTTATAAAATATCAGTAATAATATCAATATTTGAAATAAGTGATCTTGTTTACAAAATGCTTTGAAAATTTTTAAATTTGTAACAGATTCTTATAAATTTTTATGGATGTTCTTATATCTGTGCAGATATTTGATTCAGGTTGTGAACTGTGAAAAAATAGAAACAATTGATTTAACTCACTTATCATTACTGTGGTCATTTTGATAGATGAAATCATTAACTTGTCTTGACTTAGAGTCAAACTTTAACTTGTAATATTCTATAGTTGAAGAATTTGTTAATTATTGAAGAACTTTCTCACTAAAATAGAAACTTAATTTTATTCAAATGCAAAAATCCAGAATTGCATTGAAAAGGAATACATAATGGAAGACCAAATACTAAATATTTCCCTTCCATAAAATTATAACATTTAAAATAATCAAAACTGATTATGTTTATGTTAACTGTATATGAAAGTAGCTTAACAACATGCCCCATTCTGAACAAACTTTGTCATTAGTGATTTTACTGGCGACTCTAGATAAATTGGTTTCTTAACATATTTATTAAAGACAGATCATTTCCTAGTGGGGATTATCATATCACCTCAAGAAGCGTAACATTTCTTTTACATTAAACAGCACTAACTTCTATGTTTCTATTTCTGCCAATAATTAAGTCTAATTAGAAACCTTGTAAGATTATATTATACATAACAAGCTTACAGTTAAAATATTTAGTGCTAGGGATTGAAAGAAATTGATTGATGTTCCACATTTGATGGCTTCAAATTGATACATACAGCATGTGACAAGTTACTTGAAATGAAAGTGAATCAGCTTCCTTTCCAATCAGCCAGTCATATCAATAGTGATTAATCCATACAAACAAACTATTCAAAAATTTAAAGTTGAATATGTTAAAAATGGGAATTTTGTTTAAGAATTTTTATTTTCCTTCATTCAGCTCACTGCTTTTGGATCAATTCTGACTTATCATGACCCTTTATAGGATTTCCAAGGCTGTAAGTGTTTATGGAAATAGAAAGCTTCATCTTTCTCCTGATATGTGTCTGGTGGTTTTTGAACTGCAGATCTTGTGATTACAGTCCAATGCTTATCCTACAACATCACCCAACCTCCTTTTATTTTCTCAGTACCTAACAAATTGTTTTGTACAATACTTAATAAGCATTTCTTGACTGAATGTTTGACTGAATTAATAAATGAGTGGATAAAATATTTACAAAGCAGGCATTCCGCATTCTCAGAACCAAATCATTAAAAAGGAAAGTACTTTATATACCTATGGTTCTTATAACAACACATAACATTTTAGAAGACAATTATAAACTATTATGTATTCTATCCATATGCAAAGTGAGCTGTTTTATGACTCTGAAGGAAAAAAATCTACAGTAGAAATGAAAGTAATGGGTACTCTCTGATATACTTGTGAGGTGACAAGAATATTAAAACAAGTATTAACATAAGGTGAAAGTAGATATTATATTAATAACAATTAACCTCTCACTTTATCATTGTAAGAACAATCAAGAACAAATTTATTAATAAGGTTTCATTGCACTAATGTGATAATAATCATCATGTGAGGATCCACTCCTGTGAAATGATTAAAAAAAAAAAGAAAAGATAACTCTAAAAGAATATTTTGGACCTCAATTAATTAATTGAACCTTCACAATGGAGAGGGTAGTATTTCCTTTTTGTGGCTTCTGAACTCTTCCAATTGCACTAGTACCCTGAACTCATATTGGACCAAACAAATGAGTGCTGCTTCTTCAGTGGATGGAGAACAGCAACACATTGATCCATTACTGCTCTTATTTCTTCCTACCAAACACTGTCACTATCTGAAGACTAAAGAATCTAGTCAAAGACTAAAATTGATCCATTACTGCTCTTATTTCTTCCTACCAAACACTGTCACTGTATTTATTGTCCCACACAGAACATTGTTGTTTATTCTTACCTGCAAAAACCAGGTGGTGACCATGTCTGACTTCTTCTGGCTTCGTAACAGGGAAAGACAATCAAACTCAAAATCAGCCCAAGACCGATTCCTATGAAGTACAGGTCAGACATGCCTCCACCCTATAACCTTCTTTATCCCATTCTAACATCAATCATCCCTCCCAGGGTTCGAGAATCCATTGTCATACTCATAACAATATACCTTTTTGTGAGGTTTATTAAGGAAATGAACAGAGTAAAATTCAAGATCAGAAAAACACAGGATGTGGCAGTTCTCCAGTCAGGAATGCCTCTCATCTGCCATACTGCAGGTGTGCCTCACTCTGATTTTTGTTCACTTAGCCATATGACCCCTTGGCCTCTGCTCTGCTCAGGCAAGTGTTACAAAGCCCTTTTACCCAGTCTGTGAATGTTCAAAGGGTACATTCTGCAAGCTAGTCTCCTGACAGTAGGTACTTAGCTTTACTCAATCCATGAGTCTAGAGCCCACAGCTGCTATTTCTCCATACCACCACTTCTGCTACGAACTCTGCTATCACTGCTTTTCTAGGTACAGATCTCACACTCCATTCATGTTCTTTTTCTTTGACAGCCCTGGCATCATCTGTTGCTACTTCTGAGCTATCTCCTTTTAAACCTATCTGGATGGCAAAAGGCATTGAGCCCAACCTTAGATTCCTGTACACCTTATTTGCATAGTCCCACCCAATCACTTGATGGGAATGAAGAAGCCATTGAATAGAAAATCTGCATCAAGTAAATTCAGGTAACACCCTAAGAAGGTTATGACCTAATGTGTTAGCAGCACATTAACACCCAACATTGTATTTGTCTACTTGAATGGCAATATTTGAGTGATTTCCAAAAGAAGAAAATTACTTTAGGTAATATGAAGTCTTCCTCTCAATGAACACACTAGGAAATACCTTTTTAAAAAGTATCTATTTCTCTATCTATCTAGCTTCAGATCATCTGTCATTTATCTATTCTAGAGTTCTCAATCTCATATTTTAGGCCAGATAATTTTCTTGATGTTATATTCTACCCTGTGCATTGAAAACCTCTATCGTCTACAATCAACACTCATGGATGTAGCAGTCAAGATATCAAACTACATTTTGTATTTGTCAAATCGGCTGCACAAGACCATTTTAAAGTGTTCAAGAACAAAGTTATCAGTTTGATACAAGCCATGGTTTTTCAATCACCTCATATGCATTTGAAAATTGAACAATGAATACTGAAGATAGGAGCTGAATTGATGTATTTGAATTATGATGTTGGAGAAGAATATTAAAAATACCATGGACTTCCAGAAGAACCAACATGTCTGTGTTGGAAAAAGTGAAGTCAGAATGCTCCATAGAATCTGGAATGGTGAGACTTTGTCTCTCATATTTCAGACATGTTATTAGGAAGCACCAATCCCTGGAAAATGACATCATACTTGATAAATTGGGTGGGAAGAAGACCCCCAAAAAGATGAATTGACACAGTGGTAGCAGAAATGGGCTCAAATGTAACAGTTGTAAGTATGGTGCAGGGCCTAAGAGTGTTTCGTTCTGTTGTGCATACGGTTGCTATGAGTTGGAACCAACTTGATAGCACCTAACAGCAACGAACTTTCACCTAGTTGTGAAAAACAAAAATGTTTCCAAACAAGCCCCATAATAGAAAATAAATTATCTACACACACACACACACACACTTTTCTCAGCTCCAATTCATTAATTTTCAAATTATCATTACAAAGAACGGATAATCTTTTGTTTTCAACTTATCTTTGAAGAAGAATACAGCAAACTTGCTAATTTGTGTATTTTTAATTTTCTTTGTAAAATAAATAAGATATTGATTAAGTATAGGACTTAGAAAATATATTATCTTAAAATGTATCATGAATCAAAGATAAATTTTCACTTGCCAGCATGACCTGACTAGAATGTTCTTAATTTATAAAAATTTGTTTCTAAGTGAGCCAAGGAAAAAATAACACTTACATCTTTTGCCTTAACTTTTTAAAGAATTAGGCTAATGAGAAAAAAAAAAAAAAAGCTTTCCAAGACTTCTCTCTCTCAACTATGTCCACATAGGATAATGACCTAGTGGAAAACCACCTGAAGAATTAACTAGGATGTGATTTTTAAGAATTGGGATGGGTAAAATGCATAAATACATAAAAGATACAAATCAGAGTCACAGACTACACTATTGTGTTTGATTTTGCATTTTTCCAGGTCAGGTAACATCTGGAAATGCCCACACTATTCTTGCATTCATCTCTGGAACAATACGTATGATGGCTATGGTGCTGAACTGTGGTCCATAGGACATCCTTAATGCCACACCAACTGCCTAACTTCCCTTGGTGACTGCATGTTTAAGTCACAAATTCATGTAATCTGAGGCCAAAAGTAGGAGAATAGGGTTGAGGAATGCAGATTCAGTGAAGGTGCTCCTTCTCCCATAGTATAAACTTCTCTATCCCCCACTATATGCATTTTTAATAATCATAGCATATAAAAACCTCAGCCAAAATCTCAGATATTCAAGATAATTTCATTTTCTACAACTCCACATAATTTTCATTTCCATTTTCCATTCTCATGAGATAACAGAAAATCAATTTCAGTCAATAAGAGTTTCTTTGTCTGTTGCTCAGATTTCATCCCAATTCCAGAAGGCTGATTCACTGCCAAGCACAGATGGTATGGATGATCATGTAGACAGACACTAGTGTCATCCCATCATTCAGGGCTCTAGTAAAATATCCCCTTCTTCACCTGGTTTTGTTCATTACATCATTACAGCATAAAGAGGGCAGAGTGCAGGACTCCATTAGACTCAAAAGCAAAAATAAATAAATAAATAAGAAACTCAATACTTTCTGTTCCATAAGAAAAAGATGAATACAAGTGACTATTGGAAAATAGAAAATTTTTTCAAAGACATCTTAAAACATACACTTTAATGGATACTCAATGTATTCTCTATCATGAAGAACTGAAATAGTAAAACAACAACTCTATTATGATCGTTTTACAAATAGCATGTTTACAGATGGCTATGATATATTTAGAGATGGAACTTCTCTGAGCTTGGGTCAGGGGCCATGAGAGAAGGCCATTAGAAGCCTACCATAACTGCCCTATTATCTCTTTGTCTGCTTTGGAGCTACTCCTCTGTCACTGCTGTATAGGAACTGCTTTAAATTGAATAATATTATTAGCAAAATAGTTAGAAGAAAGCATTGTTGTTGTTGTTAAGTTGGTTCCCACTTATAGTGACCCTGTATAAAGTTTCTGAGGCTGTAAATAATCTTCTTTTTTTCTTTTTTGCATATAAAGTGTGTTTATCCTCATTTGCATTTTCCTTACAATGTATAGCTATGACTCTAAAAATAATTATTAAGAAACACAGTTTTGCATTCTAAATGAATCAGTTTATAAGCAAATTATTTTGATTAATTTGAGCCTATGTGTTTTCACTATATAAAAATCAAGAACTTTGGGATTTTTCACCAACTTTGTTTACCCATGTTGTTGTTGTT
>NW_006408537.1:14610944-14618509 GCF_000296735.1 Chrysochloris asiatica | reverse complement strand
ACATATTGTCAGGAGGAGGAACCAATTGCTGAAGAAGGATATCATGTTTGGTAAGGTGGAGGAAGGATCAGCAAAAAAGAGGAAGAGCGCCAGCGAGATGGAATGGCAAAGTGGCAGCATCAATAGGCTCAAGTATGGCAAAAATTGCGAGGTTGGTCTAGGACCGGGCAGTGTTTCATTCTGTTGTGCATAGAATCACTACCGACTTGATGGCACCTAACAACAACAACAACAAAGATATTGCCTCAATATAGTTCAATTAAGAAGTGGGAAATTCAGTAAACATGAAATTCCTACCTTAGGAATTTGTTTTTGTTGTTGTTAAGTGCAGTCGAGTCGGTTCCAATCCATAGCGACCCTGTATAGGGTTTCTAAGGAGTAGCTGGTGAGCTTGAACTGCCAACTTTGCAGTTCAGGCGGCTTTGCAGTCTGGCGCATTAACCCACAGTGCCACACCAGGTCTCCTTAGCCATGGTAAGTAATGACTATTAAGTGCCTAACAAAAGAACAAGCAAATCTGTGATGTAAGAAGTACAGTCAGAATGCTTCTTAGAAGCCAGGATGGCCAGACTTCATATCTCAGATTTCAGACTATCAGGCTGGACAAGTCCCTGGAGAAGGACATCATGTTTTGCTAAAGTGGAGGATCCGATTGAAAGAAGAAGACCCACAACTAGATGGATTGACACAGTGATAGTAGCGTTGCACTCAAGTGTAGCAACAGTTGTGAGGTACTAGCCTCACAGGATCTGGCAATGTGTCATTCTGTTATTTATAAGGTCGCCATGAGTTTGTTCTGACTCAGTGGCACATAGCAACAACAATGACAACAAACCCTTACTGAGTGGATTAAAGAATGTAGTGATAAATGAATTACTTAATATAAGAAAGAAAAAGACAAACCAGAGGAAGAAAAAGAAAGACATAATAGTTTATATACAGTTATGTAGAAATGCATCCACATACTGTGGTACTATAGGATAAGCACTGGACTACTAATCTAAAGGTCAATGGTCTAAACCCTCCAATTGCTTCTTCAAAACACTATACAGGGTTGCTATGAGTCGGAACTGACTCAAAGGCACTTAACAACAGCAACAACACTCAGATATGAAATAATATTCAAAGCTCAGAAGTTGAGTGGCTTACTGTTGCTCTTGTTAGTTTGACATCAATTTGGTTGTCATAAATCAGTGCAAAGAATGAAAATTTGATAGTACTAGGAAGTAAATTACTCTGAGCATCAGAATTTTAAATCTGAGTTTAGGAGCTTATTTCTTTTGATTATAAATGTAGAAAAAGGGATTTGACTTTGGAAGTACTTGCTAAGGAATGATCATACAAGCAAAAACACAAATTCTAGGAAGTGAGCCAGGCTCTGATTTCTTCTGTCCCTGGAGTGTTTTATTTAAAGAAACCATTGATTTCTGCCACTATTCTGAAGAAACTCATCTGCAAAGGTGGCCAAAAAATCTGCCTCTGATTCATTTTTCTAGGATCTCTTCCAAGGGGAGATCAACTTCTTTTGGATTAGCACATGAGCAGCTTTGCTGAAAGTAGCCTTTTATGCTCTTAGCTCAAATTTTCTCTAACATGTTCAAAAGGAAAGAAAAAATACACTGTGATAGATTATATGAATCTGAGAAACTTTAGCTTGCTTCCCTTTAATATTAGGAGGGGTAAAAAAACTACTATAATCAAATGAAGTTTTTCCAAAGGAACTGTCAACAGCTTACCATTTGCCTGAGGCTTACTTGAGGGCATTTCCTTAAAAGATACTAGCTTTCTGCCTTATAATTTGAAGAAAGCTGCTGAAATTCTAGCTATTTTTTAATTATTGTGTAGACATACTTTCAAAATGGGTCAATAAAAAATTCTATACTTTGCATATTAAAATAATGAAGCGTATTAATTCCTCCCAGTAAACTAGAGCATTTTTGCACTTTTTTTTTTATTGCATATGGACAGAACATTGTATTCTTGGAATTGGCATCAAACTCATACATAAAACATCAGAAAGCAATATGACACATGCAGAGCATGCCTGATGTTCTTGTCAAGAGTAATCCTGTATTAAGCAAGAGAAAATAAAATATGATGGTATTCAGTCTTAACAAAAACTGTCAATGATGCTATACTTTTGAACAACTATGTAAATGCATTTTTAAGATGGAGCTTAATATTTTTAGAGACATGATGAAAAGCAGAATATAAATGTAGGAAAAACTATGCAATCTGTGTAAAGCATTAGAAGGCTGTTCTCAATGGACCCAGGACTTATTTTATCAGGTCTGGTGTGACACACAGACCCAAAAATGCCTTTCATAAAAGAAGTTTATGTTTCTGACAGTCTTTTGGGGTGAACAGAGCACACCACAAGGTAGACAGGACCACACAGCAGGCTGCACTCAGGGTTGAGGTAATAAACAGCTGGAGTGGAAGGAGATGGCTAATATGAAGTAAACAGGGTAGTGCTAGTTAGATTTTATGGGCTTCATGAGAACTGGGTATTTTGAATAATAATTCTGCAGTTTATGTGATTTAGGGTCTATCCCTATATGTTCAGTGTCTTGGTCATGAGCAATTAGGGCAAGCACATAGTCATCCGAGAGTATGAATCCCTAATAGAGGGTTGTTGGAGTTGTTCAAGAAGGGAAATTGGCCTCAAGCCAGAGCCTCAAAACTGCCAATAGAGTATTTAAGAAAGAACTATACTGGCGAAGTATCATCAATACCATTAGTTCGGTATCATCAGTTAAATCATCAATATAATTAGCCCAAAACAAGGCCAGGGGCTGATTGTGGAACAGATCATCAGTTTCTCATGAAAGTTCATACTGAAGCTGAAGAATATTAAAGCAAGTCCATGAAATCCAAAATATGACTTTGCATATATTCCAACTGAATTTAGGGACCATCTCAAGAACTGATTTGATGGGTTTGATTCTAATGATCGAAGACCAAATGAATTGTGAGATGATATCAGGAAAATCATAAATGAAGAAAGCAAAAGATCATTTAAAAGACAGGAAAGAAAGATGAAAAGACCAAAATGGATGTCAGAAGACAATCTGAACTTGCTCTTGAACACAGAGAAGCTAAAGTGATTGGAAACTTTGATTATATAAAGGAGTGGAACAGAAAATTTCAAGAGTAGGCTCATGAAGACAAAGTAAGTATTATAATGAAATATGCACAGATCTTGAGAAACCAAAAACATGCTCAGCATTTCTCACACTGTAACTAAGGAAAAAATTTGAGCTCCAACCTGCAATATTGAAGGATTCTGTGGGTAAAATATTAAATGAAGAAGACATCAAAAGAAAATGGAAGGAATACACAGTCACTGTACCAAGAACAATTGATCAACATTCAATCATTTCAAAAGGAAACATATGATCATCAAGAACTAATGGTATTAAAGAAAGAAGTCCAAACAGCACTGAAGACGTTGGTGAAAAACAAGTCTCCAGGAATTGACAGAATAAAAAATGAAATGTTTCAACAAACTGATACAGTGCTAGAAGTGTTAACTCATCTATGCAAAGAATTTTGGAAGATAACTCTTTAACCATCTGATTGGAAAAGACTCATTTTAAAGAAAGGTGACCCAACTGAATAGAGAAGCCATTAAAAAAATCACTAATATTGCAAATAAAATTTTGCTGAAGATAATTTAAAAATGGTTGCAGCAGTACATCAACAGGGAGATGCCAGAACCTCAAGTCAGATTCAGAAGAAAACTTGGAATGAGGGATATCATTATTGACATCAGATGTATCTTGGCTTAAAGCAGGGAATACCAAAAAGATATTCACTGGTGCTTTATTGACTACGTAAAGGCATTTGACTATGTGGATCATCAAAACCATGAATAGCATTGCAAAGAATGGGAATGCCAGAACACTCAACTGTGCTCATGAGGAATTTGTACATGGACCAAGAGAGAATTGTTAGAACAGAATAAGGGGACACTAAGTGGTTTAAAATCAGCATAGATGTGTCTTGAATTGTATGTTTTCAGCATAACTACTAATTAACAACCTGTGATATGCAGATGACACAATCTAATATGCTTAAATACTTGCTTAGAAGATCAAAGACTTGAATATGAACTGCACTTCAATGTCTTTACACATGAAAATGCTCACAGCTGAACCAATAAATGACATCATGAGGAATGGAGAAAATATTGAAGTTGTCAAAGACTTCATTTTGTTTGTATCCACAATCTGTGCTCATTGAAGCTGCAGGCAAGAAATCAAAAGGTGTATTGCATTAGGCAAACCTGCTATAAAAGAACATTTTAGTGTTAAGGAACAGAGATGTCACTTTAAAGACTAAGGTGGTCACACCCAGACCATGGTATTTTAAATGGTCTCATACGCATGTGAAAATTAAACAATGAAAAAGACCTTAGAAGAATTGTAGCAATTGAATTATGGTGTTGGTGAAGAATATGAAAAGTACCATGAAATACCAGAAGAACAAATCTATTTTAGAAGAAGTACAGCCTTAATTGGCCTTAGACATAAGGATGATGAGATTTCATCTTATGCAATTACTTTAGAAATGTAACCAGAAGGGAACAGTCCCTAGGAAAAGGTTTCATGTTGGTAAAGTAGAGGATCAACAAAAAAGGAGAAAGATCCCCCAGGAGACTGACACAGTGACAATAACAATAGATTCAAACAGAAGAACAATTGTGGAATGGAACAAGACTATAGGGTTACTATGAGTTGAAACTGACTTGATGACACCTAACACATACTGACACAGGCCATGATCTTTTCATCCACCTTGTATACATGTGCATGTACAAGCTCATTAAAAAAAAAAAAAAAAAAGGAAGGCAGATGAACTGATGCATTCAAACTGGCGCTGGCAAGGAATATCGAACACATCATGAACTGCCCCCCAAAAAGGCCAAATCAATCTTATAAGAAACACAAATAGAATGCTTCTTAGAAATGAGAATGATGAGAGTTTACCTCACTGACTTTGGATACATCAGGAAAGACCAATCCCTGGAAAAGGACATCATGTTTGGTGAATTAGAAGGTCAGCAAAGCTAGCAAAACACAATAGCCAAAAAACCATTTGACTCAAATATATCAATAATCCTGAAGGTGACACAGGGTTAAGATACTTTTCATTCTACCATATATAAGTTAAGGGTCTCTGGCATGGTACAGTGAGTTAGGCATTGGGCTGATTTCCAAAAGGTAGATGGTTCAACCCCACCAGCTACTCCATGGTGGAAAGATGAGGCAGTCAGCTTCACCAAAGATTTACAGCCACAGAAATCCTATGGAGTTCTATTCAGTCCTATAGAGTTATTATGAGTAGGAATTACCTTGATGGCAATGGGTTATAATGCGTTATACATACAATTACAGTAAGTAAGCTGTTGTTGTTAACTGCCATCAAGTTGGCTCCAAATCATAGCAACTCTTATAAGGTTTCTGAGAAGCAGCTGGTGGATTTGAACTGCCGAACTTGTTGTTCACAGACCAGTACTGATCCTACAGCATCACAGCAGGAGTTCTACTTACGGCAACTATCAAGAGTATATTACATAGGCATAGGCTTGGATTCTTGTTTGAAATTAATTTACCAAGAATTTTATTGGCAAATATCTTGTGGTCTCCAGTGTATTCCAACCACCACCTTGGGCTCCCAATTGATAGGATTGTTTTTGTTGTTGCTAAATGCCATCAAGTTGGTTCCAAGGCAGTTCTGACTCACAGCAACCCTATATAGGTTTCTAAGAAGCAACTGTTGGGTTTGAAGCATTTACCTTGTGGTTTTTTAACAGTCTAATGTTTATCCTACAGCACCATACCAGGATCCCATATCAGATAGCATTGATTCTATCTATAATCCATGTAGTCTACGAATTGGTTATGAATACGCCAAATCCTTGTTTCACCAATGTGTTTCCTCTTGTCACATACAGCCTCATATGTCTTTTGTTTTCACTCTACTGTCATAATACATTGCATATTGGATTGATTTTTTAAATCAAAGTAATCATAAATTTAATAAGAAAAATAGATCACAAAAGAAAAGCATCCTTCTTCAAGTACTAGTTTATTTCAGAGGCAATTACTTTTCAATATTTTAAGATGTTCTATATTTCTACCATCATACTTGTAAATAAAGCATGCCAATACTATTTCTATGTATTAATATCCCATATTTTTATTTATCTCTTATTATGATAGAGGAGAATTTTCTTCTCTTACATCATTCCTGCCTGCCCATCTATTTTCACTCAAAAATTAAAGTCTGTTTTCTGAAAAGCAATAGACAACTAAGAAAAGCATTATGAGTGACACATGGTGAATTTTACACAGACCAAACTAAACTCTACTGGTTAAAAAGAATGTCCATTGCTGCAGTCTGTGGAAAGCAGACTGCTACATCTTTCTCCCATAGAGCAGATTATAGGTTCAAACTATCATTTTAGCAGCTGAACCAATGTGCCACCAATTATCCTAATTATCCTATGTTACTGATATTAAGTACCTTTGAGTCACTTCCCATTCATAGCAACTCTGTATAGGGTTTCTGAGGAGTGGCTGGTGAACTTGAACCACCAGCCTTGCAGTTCAAACCAACTTTGAAGTCTAGTGCGTTAACCCACAAGCCGCACACCAAGACTCCAAGTACTATACTAGCCTACTACTCTTCTCTTTTACCACTTCACTCATAAACCCAGTAAATAATTGCCTTGTTTCTCATTTGCATAGTTCTCATTATGTTTATCATTTAAAGGTCTTGTTTTCCATTGTGTTTATTTTGGGTTGCTTTGGTTTTTAATGGTGTCATTAGATAGGATATATGACTATCAGTGACAGTCTTTATTTTGCCATTCTCTTTAGTTTGCCCGAATGATTTCTGAATCTCTCATTTCCCCTGTCTTAGTTTATTCCATTTTGCTGGAGAATGTTATAGATTAGCTTTTTGTGTTAAAGGATATATATATATATAGAAGGACTCTCTTGACATCACTGTTAGGTTACTAACTCTAGTACGTTGTGACTCATAGCAAACTTGTACAGTTTCCTAGGAGCAGCTGGCGGGTTTATATTTCTGACCTTATGGTTTGCAGTCCAGTTCTGACCCTATAGTACCACACCAGAAGTCCATCTTACTGTATTTATGCTTATATTTATTCCATCCTCAACCTTAATTTTCCACTTAAAATTTATATGGAGATTATGAATCATTATCTTCCTGAATTTTTAAGACATTGCTGCATTGATTTTCAGCATTGTATATTGCTGTTGAATAAACTAATACTTTTTATGATATTTATTCCTCTAAATACAATATTTTTAAAGTTATTTCACTTGGAAAGCTGTTAGGATCTTCTCTTTACTTTTGACCTTCTGAAATTTAATAAAATTGTCCTTAGTGTTCATCTATTGTCGTTGCTGTACTGTACACTGCATGACCCTTTCACTCTATGGCATGGTTCTTCAGAATAAGCCTGTAGATTTCATGTTTTCAATATCTAACATTGTCATAATTTCTGAGGTTTTCTTTTTTTTTTTTTT
>NW_006408537.1:14608684-14610844 GCF_000296735.1 Chrysochloris asiatica | reverse complement strand
TTACATGCAACAAATCATAGTTTGTTTCATCTCAATGAATGCAATCACCTCCATGAAGCAACAGCTATCACATTTCTTCCCTGTGGTTCCTATTTTTTTTCCACCTAACTTCTGATCTCTTGTCAACATTGTCCTTAGGTAAATTTTGTCCTTGTGATCTTGAATGATTGACCATTCCATGGTGAGCCTACCTTAATAGTTTTGATGTCCTCTCTACATACTGCTTCACTGAAAATTGATCCACAAAGGTGAATTCCTTTCCAGACCTGAAGGGTGGCTGAGGGCCACAGTCTCAGGTTCTGCCAAGAGATTATAAATCTTTGCCGGAGTAGAAAATCTCATCTTACTCCCAAGGAGTGGCTGGTGAGCTCGAACTGCCTACCTTCAAAGTCCAGTGCTTATCCTAAAGAACCACTATGCGCCTCATAAGAAAGCACATACATGTAATTTGGGGATTAGAGTTGAAAATCTGTAAATTTATTGTTATCTGCCTCCTTAAATAAAATTTGAGGAATAGTTAAGGAGTGACTAAGATACAACTGAATTCTTTAAAAAATAAAATAAAAAAACTCCACTGTATTTTAATTGTGTAAGAATTGCCATTCTTCATTGTGGTTTAATTTAGCACAACACAAATATATCTTAAAGTTCTATTTTAGTAAGGCACGGGTATTTTCACTTTTCTTGGTAATAAGAAGATACAGCAAACCAGTTAAAATCACATTTCTGGAAACAAGTTATTTATAAGCACAATGCTAACACTACCACCGTTTGAGAAATCCTATGTTAGTTATGTAACATAAATTCTAGGTTAGAGTCCTGGTATGGCACTGTAGGATAAACACTTCACCACAAGGTCAGTTTGACCGCAAGATTGGTGGTTCAAATTCACCGACTACTCCTTGGAAATCCTATACAGGGTTGCTATGAGTCAGAACCAACTCAATGGCATTTAGCAACTTAACAACAACATGTTATTTACCTAACAACTTGAATCCTCACTTCCTTCATCTGTAACATGCAGGTAATAATAGGACATGAATGAATTCATTGTGCATATAAAAAATACATCACACATGCCTTGTATGCTAAATAATACTTTTGCAATTATTTATACTATCCATCTTTTTTTTTTTTTTTAATTGTGAATTATGTGATAGTTTACATGGGGGAACATAAGTTTTACATTCATCCTATCGTATTTCATTTCATTGCAATGATTATAATCCCCTCCATGCATCACCAAACAACCAAGTCTGCCTCCCAGCAGCACACAGCCCCTCTCCCTCCCTGAGTCCAGAGTCCCCAGCTGCTCCCTCTCTCCACGGCATCATCTCTGCCTCCAATTCTGATGTCACTGCTTATCTGGGTAGGGTCCCGATCACTATCCATCTTTTTTAAATAAAAAATATATGTGTGTGAATGTCTTTGAACATTAATTGATCACAGCTCAAAATATAACATTACTATGTCCAGGAACATGAAGTAGCATGGCAGACTGTACTATGGCTTTAACATTTTTGCCATATATAATGTGTAGGCTCATAAAATATACAACCAGAATTCTAATCCTGTTGTCTTCAATTACTGTGCCATTTGTGACAAGTCCTGTAGTTTTTAAGCATTAACTTGTTGAGGACTAAACAAGCAAAAACAGATAAAACCACTTAATAATTACTTAATAAATGTTAAAAACCATTTCCATCAAGTCAATTTTGACTTATAGCAATCCTATACAGGGTTTCCAAGAATGTATATCTTTACGGGAACAGAAAGCCTCATCTTTCTCCTCAGAGCAGATGGTGGATTTGAACTGCTTGCAGTGAGCAGTCCAATCCTTATGCTACAGAGCCACCAGGCCTCCTTAGGTATTACAGTGATTTTATTGTCAATATTAATATTGATTTTTTACCTAATTGTATTACTACCTGTCACTGTAGGATAAGCACTGGACTGCTCACTACAAGGTTGGCAGTTCAAGCCCACTAGCTCCTCTTCAGAAAGTTGATAGCAATTCAATGTTATGAGTTGATAATATGTCAATGGCACTTAAAGAACAACACCCTAGTATATCTATTGTGTACTGGGTAAGATTTGGAAAAAAATCTGAAATGCCTGAGTAGGATCTAGAAAACTCTACTAAGATATTCAACCACTCAT
>NW_006408537.1:14597560-14608584 GCF_000296735.1 Chrysochloris asiatica | reverse complement strand
TTATATCATAAATTTGAGCATGTAGCTGATGAATATCCCCAGACAAGTGTATATTGTTCCACAACCTCCTAAAATGCTGTTGGATTAAGTTCCAATTAATTTCTGGGTTACTGAAAGGTAGCACAAATCTACTTATACCTTGAGTAACCTTAGCTGGGAGTGTAGTCTGGATATATTGGGTCTTATTTCCCTCTGAGGTTTTCTTGAGTGTTGTATTTTAACATTTTGGTTTTAAACCCTCAGATGTTAACTGAAATGTTGGTGGTTCAAATACATCAGCCGTGGCAACCTGCTACTGTAAAGCTTTAGTATTAAAATTGCCGCGAGACCTTTTTTGTTCTTTCCAACAAGATCTCTATGAGTAAGACTGGACTCCATGGCAACGGGTATTGCTAATTTTTAAAAATTAGATATCATTCATTTTAATGTGTCTTTCTTACAGAGCTCTGGTCTTGTGTTTTGTTTTGTTTGGCTATTTTTCATAGCAAACTCTAAGTTTAGGGAAGTTTTTGAGATATTCTCAAGCCCTGGTGTGGCACTGTAGGATAAGCACAGGATAAGTTCAAACCCACAGCTGGTCCCAGAGGCCCTACACAGGGTTGCTATGAATTGGAAGAGAAGTTCTCTTCGCAAAACAACAACAACAAGTTGATCTTTAGACTTCAGAAATTTCAGAGAAATATCTTTCTTCTGTCCCTTATTTTGCTGAGTACTCGATCAACCCTTTAACACTGCAGCCAGCTTCTTCACTATGAGTCTTTCAGTATCTTACTTCTTTCACCTAATTTCTATCTCTTTCTTTTGATCTAGTATCTAGAACACATTCTTTACTTATTTATCATTTATGAGTTCTGATCTTCTTTTTCCTTGTTCAATACCATATTGTAGCTAGCTTAGGAAGAGAATATTCTTCAGTTTTCTCCTTGAAGATATTATTTAATTACAGATTTTTAAAGTTACCTCCTGTTCTCTGATATCAATCAGGGTCCCAGCAAGTAACAGAAGTGAAGATTCAAAAGGTTTAACTGAGGAGAGTTTAATGGAGAGACTGTTTATAGATATATTGGCCAGGATAAGCGATCATATGAACTTAACGATGGCTGAGAAGTTAACACAATCCTCAGACTTGAAAAGAAGGAAAAAGTATTAGAGAGCTGCAAGACACCTTGGAACTGTGCAAAAGTCCACCTTCCCCCACAGGAACTTTGACATTCCAGAATCACAGTCATTGCCAAACTCATGATGTGGTACAGATGAAGAAAACATCATCTATTTTCTGGTGATGGAGATTTGCTTATATAGATGAAGAAGGAGAACTGATTATCCAGTTTCCATCATCATAAATTTTAAAAGTCTTCATGCTTTCATTTCTGCTCTTTTTTCTATGCATTTTAGGAGTTCTGTAATACAAAATGACTCAATTCTAGTATCCTCCTCACCACACATATTAGGATGAAGCATTAACTAACGTTCCTTTATGTGCTTTCTGTATTCCAACTTTTTTTTTTTTTAATTTTCTCATCTATTAAGGTATCTTCTTCCATTTGTTATGTCTTTGTGAGCTTATTCATTGATGTATTTAAAGGAAAGGAAGTTAAGGCTTAGAGAGAAGGATAGATGATAGAGAATCACTCATGCTGATTCATCTATAACTAGAACTAATAACAACATTTTACTTTTGCAATATTATCTAGGAGTGCTGTAGTGTTATTAAGTTCCATCAAGTCAGTTCTGATCCATAGTGACTCTATATAGGGTTTCCAATGAACAGCTGGTGAGCTTGACCTGCCAACCTTGTGGTTCAAGTTGATCTTGCAGTCCAGTGCATTAACCCACAGCACCACAGCAGATGCTAATTTCTATAAGGAGAATATATTGTTGTTGTTGTTGTTAGGTGCCATGGAGTATGTTGTGACTTATAGCGACACTATGTACAACAGAAAGAAACACTGCCCAATCCTATGCCATCTTCACATCTGTCACTTGCTGGGACCTAACAAATATCAGAGAACAGGAGGTAACTTCAAACACCTGTAACTAACTAATATCCTCAAGGAGAAAACAGAAGAATATTATCTTCTTTAAACAGCTACAATATGGTATTGAACAAGGAAAACAAATCAGAGTAAATAAGTAAAGAATATATTGTAGATACTAGAGCAAAAGAGTCCTGGTGTGGCGCTGTGGGTTAATGCGTCAGACTGCAAAGCCGTTTGAACTGCAAGGTCATTGGTTCAAAGTCACCAGCTGCTCCTTGGAAACCCTAGACAGGGTCGCTGTTGGTCGGAACCAACTCTATGGCACTTCACAACAAAAGAGCAAAAGAGAGATGGAAATTAGGTGAAAGAATGTAAGACACCGAAGACTCAGAGTGAAGAACCTTGTTGCAGTGATAAAGGGTCAATCGAGTATTCAGCATAATAAATGAGAGAAGAAAAAAAATTCCGTGAAATTTCTGAAGATCACGTGGTTGCTGTTGTTTTGTGATGAGAAGTGGGTTCCAATTCATAGTGACCCTGTGTAGGGCTTCTCGGACCAACTGAGGTCATTGCTGCTGCCACTATGCCGATTCTTCTCTTTGGGAGTCTCCTTCTTTTTCACTGACCTTCCATTCTACTAAGCATGATGTCCTTCTCCAAGGACTGGTCCCTCCTGATAATATGTCCAAAGTATGAGACATGAACTCTCACTATCCCAACTTATAAAGAGTATTCTGGCTGCGCTTCCTCAATATTAAATATGTTTGTTCTTTTGGAAGTCCATGCTGCTTTAAATAATCTTTTCCAACACCATAATTCAAATGTGTTAATTCTTCTACAGTCTAATTGCTCATTGTTCAACTTTCCCATGCATATGAGGCTTTCGAAAATACCATGGCTTAAGTCAGGAGTGCTGTCATCCTCAAATTGATACCTTTGCTCTTTAATATTTTAAGAAGGTCTTTTGCACTAGGTTTGCCTAATTCAATACATCATTTGATTTTTGACAACTTCAATACCTTCTTTATTTATCATGATGTTGTACATTTGTGAAGATTTTTGTTTTCTTTATATAGTGGTACAAGCCATACTGAAAGATTTGATCATCTTCAGTAAATACTTTAAGTTCTCTTCAATTCCAGTAAGCAATGTTGTATTATCTGCATATTGCAGATTGTTAATGACTCTTCAGTCCTAATGCCGAATTCTTCTTCTTATAGTCCAGCTTCACAGACTATTTGCTCAGAAACCAAATTGAGTAGTATGGTGAAAGAATACAAGCCTAGCACACACCTTTCCTGATGTTAAAGCTTTCAGTGTCTTTTGTTTTGTTTGTCTCTTGGTCTATGTATGTGCAGCCCTTTGCATATGATATTAATGATATTGTTCAATTAGTTTTGCATTTTATTTAATCACTTCTCAGAAATGAGTACAAACATGAATTTTTTTCCAATCAGTTGACCTGTTAGATGTCTTTCAAACTTGTTGGCATAGATGTATGGGCATCTCCAGTGCTATATCAGCTTGTTGAAATATTTCAATCTGAATTTTATCATTCATGAGGCATTGCTTTTCACCATTTCCTTCAGTTAATTTCTTCCAGTTCTTATGTTAATTTCTTCCTCCAGTACCATTGGTTCTTGATTATATGCAAATTGTTGAAAAGCAACCATTTATTTTTAGTACAGTGACTCTGTGTATTTCTTCCATCTTCTTTTGATGCTTTTCTGCATTAGTCAACATTTTGCCCATAGAACCTTCAATATTTCAAGCAAGGCTTGGATTTTTTCTTCAGTTCATTCAGTTAGAGAAGTACTGACCTGTTCTTCCCTTTTGGTTTTGTAACTCCAAGTCTTTGCAACTAGCATGATAATACTTGACTTTGTCTTCTGGAGTTGTACTTTGAAATGTTCTGTTCAGCACTTTTATTTCCTCATTTCTTCCAGTTGCTTTAGATTCTCAGTACTCAAGAGCAAGTATCAAAGTCTTTTCAGACATCCATTTTGGTCTTTTTTTTCTTTCCTGTCTTTTTAATGATTTTGTGCTTTCTTCCTGTGTGCTGTTCTTGATGTAATCCCACAATTTCCTGGTCTTGGGTCATTATTATCTTATGCATATCAAATCTGTTCTTGAGATTGTCTCTACATTCAGGTAGGATGTATTCAACATTATATTATGGCCATTGTGGACTTGTTTTAATTTCATTTAGCTTCAGTCTGAATGTGCATGCCAGGGGAACATGTTGTTATTTTTTAATACTTTTAAGCCAATTCCAACTCATAACAACTCTGTATAAGGTTTTTGAGCAATGGCTGATAGATTTGAACTGCAGAGCTTGTGGTTAACAGTACAAGGTTTATCCTATAGTGACACATCAGAAGAATGTAAATAGCTGAAACTTTTGAGATTCTTTAATAAGGTAAAAAAGGGAAAAGGGAAAGTGAGTATTACTAGACACCAACTTCTACCATTTTTTTTAATACCAAAAGAGTTGCAGTATGACATTAAGAACATCATACCTAAAGAAAGCACAAAGTCATTAAAAAGACAGGAAAGACAAAAAAGACCAGAATGGATGTCTGTAGAGACTCTGAAACTTGCTCTTGAGTGTCAAGAAGCTAAAGCAACTAGAAGCAATGAGGAAGTAAAGCAACTGAACAGAACATTTCAAAGGGCAGATCCAGAAGACAAAGTCAAGTATTATAATGGAATGTGCAAATACCTGGAGTTAAAACTCAAAAGGTAACAACAGGCTTAGCATTTCTCAAGCTGAATGAACTGAAGAAAACATTCAAGCCCTGACTTGCAATATTGATGTCAAAGAGCCCCAACCTTGAACCTCTATCCCCCACTTATTTAACAGCGTTTTGAAGTACCATTGTATTTTTTCCTTCTCTTTATAAACCTCTTTGTACCTAGCTTCTTCAGACCATTTGCTTTTTCTGGAATCAAAACTGTCTGTCTGTAATGCATATAGAATGACTGCTCAAAATAATCTTATTTTCTTATTTTAACAGTGCTTTCATGGAGAGGTAGAGAGGGAAGGACTCCAAACGAAATGCAAAGGAGAAACATTACATAATAGTAGCATTTCTGCACATTTAATTTTAGCCATGAGGATATTAACTATCCACTCTGTTGCTGAATTTGTTTTTTCCTATTTGTACAATCCAGTGATGTTTTAAATAGAAATTTAAAAGGGGAAAGAGATGTGAAGTTAGTATTTATGCTAATAGTTGTTGCTTTGATTCCTCTCAAAATTAAAATTTAATTGGATAAGCCTTAACTTTAATAATAATATATTAAAAATTTTGTTTCTAAGATGCCATCTTTGAAATATTTAAAAATAAATGAAAAGTTCATGATTCTTCCTAGTTTATCCCCATTCTAGGCACTTTTTAATGTATTGAATCATTCATTTTTGATATCTGAAGTCTTAAAATGTTTTACATTTTCCTTAAATTTGATTAGACTTTATGCTGTTAGTTAATACTAGTATTGAAATAAAACTTAAATTCGAATTGAAAATTCTGAGAACCTAATAATCTAATGTTTTTCAAATAACAAAAAAGTTATAAATTTTATTTAAGAAAGTAAAAACCCTAGAACATTGCACAAAAAATCTTGTAACATAGTAGCCAGTAGTACAGACAAGCAAGAAAAAAATATATACATCTATCATAGTGACTTGTAACATTGCAATCTTGCACATGAGTTAGTGAAATTCAGTGTGTTTTATCACATTCTAAAATGCAAAGACAGGAGTTTCCGTGTTCTGTAAAAACAATATAAGAATACACACATAGGCTTTCACTTTCTATATTTAAATAATATAGAAATCCCTGGGTGATGCAAACAGTCGATGCATTTGGCTGCTAACCAAATGACTGGATGTTTGAGTTCATATATGCCTCCAAAGATAGACTTGGTTCTAATTCTGAAAATTCTGCCACTGAACCCCTAAAGAGCACAGATCTATTTTGACACACATGGAGTAGTCATGAGTCATAACTGACTCAGTGACAACTGGGTTATTTATATCTGTAAAGGAAAAACACTATGACACTTGGAATTAAATAATATAGAAAAATAATTTTAAAGCCAACTGAAATTGTTGTGCAATGGTATTGATTATAAACCTTTTCTCAAAGAACACTGCAATACCTGTTCCTAAGAGGAAAGGGTCATTGGACCTAGAGATTCACAATAGTGACAAGCAGACTCTTATTTTAAATTTATACAGCTTTAAAGAATGCATAGTACTATTTGCTTCCAATCTCAGATATATTTTGTTGAATTCATTATCAATGAATCAGATTTTTTCCTACTTGAGTTCCTATCATGCCTCAGAGAATGTTCCAGAACATAAGGCCTGACTTCCCTTTGTCATTAAGTATCATTGAGTTGATTCTGACTCATGGTGACCCTGTACAGAGTTTCTGAGGAGCAACTGGTGAGTCAGCAGTCCAGTGTTTATCCTAAAGTACAAGAGGCCGGACTGTTGAAGGCAAAAAGCCTATGTTAGCCAGAATCCAAGAATTTTCTATTAATTTCCAAACTACTGAGTCCTTTCTGGCAAAGTTACCTTTTGAATCCTCTCTTACCTGTGTTAACAAACAAAATGTAAATCTCAGGAGCCCACAAAGGTCCTAGTTTGGACAATTACAATGATTCCAAGAATGCTTCATTTGTAGCCTCTCTAGACTAATGGGAATTACTAATGACTCTGAAAGAATACTACTCAGTTTTATAACTACCATCCTATCCTGATATGGCACTGTAGGTTCAGCACTGGAACTTGAATCACAAGGTTGGCAATTCAAACCCACCAGCTGCTTCTCAGAAGCCCTGTAGAGGGTCACTGAGTCAGAACCAACCTGATGGCACTTAGCAACAACTTAATTTGAATTTTAAGCTTAACCTCAAAATTTAAGATTTAAACGTAACCTCAAAATTCACTTTTTTTGTTTTCCAAATAAACCAAGGGTAATTGAAGTGTCTGTCAATTTTTAAAATTCAGTTTCAACATTCTTAAATTCACTTAAGAGTCAATAGAAAGCCACTATAGTGTCTTATTACCTACTGCCCAAAACAAGAATCTTGTAGCTCCTACTTTTATTTAGATCTCATCTTGTATTTTTCTTCCTAAAATAACAAGCACAACCCAATTGTCAACATACAGTAATGGTGAAGTCTGTTCAACTAAAGTGTATGAACTCTGGCATGTTCTATCTGTGATCACTTCTTTTCAACTAATCCCATTAATTATCTGAATTCTCACAGCCTGTTCCCTTGTAGAGTTCTGGGTTGTACTAAATTGAACTTTCAGTTCCTTTTTTTTTTTACATAAAGAAGAGGGAAAAGAGAAGCTTTATTGCTATTTCAAGGATCAAGTCAACAAAGAATAGTTTCAGGATTTTCCATTTCTCTGTACCTCACAGTTACCTTGCAAATTTACTTCTGGTGTTAATATTTTATTTTCTCAAGGGAAATGAATAAATGCTATTCTCAGCTTTCTAGGAAATACTTTTTTATGTATTAGAAGAGCATCTTACCTTGGACCACACTATCCCTGTACACAAGCCTGTGCCCAGTACCTGGAATCATTACACTCCTGAGCATTTTGAAGGCCAGTCCTCCTACAAGCATTCAGCATATACATATTGTAGAAATATATTCACCAGTCAATTGTCCCCAGAATAGTCCCTCCAGTTATTAAACAATCTCTCTTATTCTCCCTTCTGGTGGGTTTATATATAGGAGAAACTAAGCTACATAGCTATTGGTTTCTAATTTTTTTTCTATTACCTTAAAGAAGATCATAAAGACATTTATATTATATATTGTTATAAGGGGAAAAAAGACTCCTACTTATGGCATTGTGGGTTAATGAGCTGGACTGCAAAGTCAGTTTGAACTGCAAGGTTGGTGTTCAAGCTCATCAGTTGCTCCTTGCAAACCCTACACAGGGTCATTATGGGTCAGAACTGACTCGATGGTACTAAACAACAATGACAGTAAGGGAGAAAGGAGTCCAAATTCAAATATATTTTATTAATATACCTTTGTTGTTGTTGTCAGGTGCCATCGAGTCGGAACTGACTCATAGCGACCCTATGCACAGCAGAACGAAACAATGTCTGATCCTGGGCCAACCTCACTACCGCTGCCACACTTGAGTCTATCAATGATGCCACCTGGCCAATCCATCTCATTAGGGGTCTTCCTCTTTTTCTCTGACCCTCCACCTTACCCAGCATGACATTTCCTCCAGCGACTGTTCCCTCTTGACAATATGTCCAAAGTATGAGAGACAAAGCCTAGCCATCTTGGCCTCCAAGGAGCACTCTGGCTGCACTTCTTCCAAAACAGATCTGTTGGTTCTTTTGGCAGTCCATGGCACTTTCAGTATTCTCTCTAACACCACAACTCAAAGGCATCAATTCTTCTACGATCTTCCTTATTCACTGTCCAGTTTTCACATCCATAAGAGGTTATTGAAAATACCATGGCTTGGGTCAGGCGCACTTTAGTCCTCAAGCTGACATCTTTGCTCTTCAACACTTTAAAAAGGTCCTGTGCAGCAGAATTGCCCAATGCAATACATCATCTGATCTCTTGACTGCTGCTTCCATGAGTGTTGATAGTTGATCCAAGAAGAATGAAGTCCTTGACAACTTCAATCTTTTCTCCATTGATAAGAATGTTGTTTATTGGTCCAGTGGTGAGGATTTTTGTTTTCTTGACATTGAGATGTAATCCATATCGAAGGCTGTGCTCTTTGATCTTCATAAGTAAATGTTTCAAGTCCTCTTCACTTTCAGCAAGCAAGGTTGTATCATCTGCATATCGCAGGTTGTTAATCAGTCTTCCTCCAATCCTGACGCCGTGTTTTTCTTCATAGAACCCAGCTTCTCCTATTATTTGCTCAGCATACAGGTTGATTATAACTTTATTAAGCCTTAAACAGGACAGAGGAAAAAACAAATCTTCTGGATGCAGGATAATTTGGCAGAAGGTCATAATACATCCAAAGGGTTTGCCTGCATGCAGCCAATTTATGAAGCATAGAGAACAAAGGAATTTCGTCACAACATCATGACTGGAAACAAATCAATTTGTCAGAGTTAAAGACCTAAAAGTGGAAGTGGGAAGGGGACTATTGCAGTTTAGAAAAGTTTACAGAATTGGCCCTGAGGCCTTCAGAGTATGACTCATAACCATGTCACCCTCATATTCGTTTTCTTTAAGGGACATGCCCAGGAAAGTTCCTGATAGGAAGACATCCCCTCCCTGGGCTGAGTAGAAGAGTGGTCTTAATCTACTTTCAAATACATTCTATCTAAGGGCAAAGATGTCTCTCCCTGTCTTTGGAAGTTCAGATGTTAAAAACTTTTCAAGATGGCACCTAAATTTAATATCAAGGCACAAAATAGAATTAGGGTTCTGACTGCCAGCAGCAGTCAAACGCCTTTAGATTTCAGGTTCTAACATAATACTCTTTAGGTATATGCTCCTAAGTACAAAGCATTATGCTTTAAAAACAATAATACCGAGATATTTCTATTAACTTGTTCCTTCTATATTTTCTCTACTACCTGAAAAAGACCATTATGCTTGGTAAATTGGAGTGTCAGCAAAAAAAAAGGAGGATTCTCAATGAGATGAGCTGTCACTGTGGCAGCAGCAATGGGCTCAAGCGTACAACAAATGTGAGGTTGGTGCAGGACCAGGTAGTGTTTCATTCTGTTTTGCATAAGGTAGCCATGTTGTTGTTGTTTTTAAGTGCCATCGAGTTGGTTTGGACTTGTAGTAACCCTGTATAGGGTTTTCAAGGAGCAGTTGGTGAGCTTGAAACACTAACCTTGTGATTCAAACTGACCTTGCAGTTCAGAGCATTAACCCACAGAACCATTTCAGGACTCCAAAATTGCTATGAGTTGGTACCAGCTTGATGACACCTAACAACAGCAACAACACCTCCAAAGGATTAGAATAGAAAATAAGCAGTAGGTAATTTCTGTAAAATAAGCAAACATATCACATTGTTGGTTTATTTTTCAAATATATATACATATGCACATATGTGGCCCTGAAGGATAATGTGCTTGACTGCAAGGTCAGCTTAAACTACAGAGTGGCAGTTCAAACCCATTAGCTACTCCTTAGAAATGCTATGGAGGGTTGCTATGAGTCAGAACTGACTTGATGGCACTTAACAACAATAATAGTAAAATAATATATAATATACAGAATCCCTGAGTGGCCGAAGATCAGTATGGTCATTAATACATCAAATGCATCAAATCTGTTTTTAAGATAACCTCTAAATTCAGGTGGGATATATTCAAGGTCAGATTTTGACTTTCTTGTATTTGTTTCAGTTTTCTTCAACTTCAGCTTGAATTTGCATATGAATAATTGATGGTCTGTTCTACAGTCTGCCCCAGCCTGTAGATACTGATGATACTGAGCTTCTCTACTTTCTCTTCCCACAAATGTAGTCAATTTGATTCCTATGTATTCTATCTGGTGACGATAATGTGTACAGTCATCTTTTATGTTGTTTAAAAAGGTTTTTGAAATAAAGAAGTCATTTGTCTTGCAAAATTCTATCATGAGATTGCCAGCATAATTTCTATCACCAAGGTCATATATTTCAACTACTCATTCTTCCTCTTTGTTTTCAACGTCCACATTCCAATCACCAGTAATTATCAATGCTTCTTGATTATATGTTTAACCAATTTCAGACTGAAGAAGTTGATAGAATTTCATCTTTGCTGGCCTTAACAGTTAGTGGGTAAATTTGAACAATAATAGTTTTTAACTGGTTTTCCTTTTAAGCATATGATATTATCTTATCATAGACACCATTGTATTTCAACATGTTGTTGTTGTTGTTGTCAGGTGCCATCGAGTCGGAACTGACTCATAGCGACCTCATGCACAGGAGAACGAAACAATGTCCCATCCCGGGCCAACCCCACCACTGCTGCCACACTTTACGCCATCAATGATGCCACCTGGCTGATCCATCTTGTT
>NW_006408537.1:14596028-14597269 GCF_000296735.1 Chrysochloris asiatica | reverse complement strand
CCTGGGTCAGGCGCACCCTAGTCCTCAAGCTGACATCTCTGCTCTTCAACACTTTAAAAAGTTCCTGTGCAGCAGGTTTGTCCAATGCAATACATTGTCTGATCTCTTGACTGCTGCTTCCGTGAGTGTTGATAGTTGATCCAAGAAGAATGTTCTTTTTGACAACAAGTGTGACACCATTCTTCTTGAATTTGTCATTCCCAGCATACTAAACCAAATGATTATCTGATTCAGCTTGGCCAATACCAGTCCATCTTAACACATTATTGGCTAGGATATTGATTTTTTGTGCATTCCATTTAATTTTTGAAAGCTTCCAATTTTCTTAGATTCATGCTTTGTGCATTCCATGTTTTGATTGTTAATTTATGTCTGCAGTGTTTCTGATTTTGAGTTGTGAACCTTCAGCAAATTAAGGTCCTGAATGCTTTTCCCCATTCACATCATTATGGTCAACTCTACTTCGAGGAGGTAGCTCTTCCTTCGTCATATTTTGAGTGACTTCCAACCTGAGGAGTTTATCTTCCAGCACTATGTCTGACAATGTTCCCCTGTTATTCATAAGCTTTTCAGTGCCTAACTATTCAGATGTATTTTGTGTCTTTTTTCCTATTCTGTCTTAGTCAGGAAGCTCTGCTGGAACATGTCCACCACAGGTGACCATTCTGGTTTTTAAGAAAATAGTTGCATAACTTTCAGCAGCACACAAGTCACTGCAGTATGGTAAAGTTACATATGAGTGATGGTGTTTGTGTATAAAACATATGAGACATATATGTGTACTATCTTGGTATGGCACTGTATGGTAAGTACTGAACTGTGAACCACAAGGTTAGCAGTTCAAACCCACCAGCTGCTCCTTGGAAACCCTGTGCAGGGTTGCTATGAGTCAGAACTGACTCAATAGTTCTTAACAACATCAACATGTACAATATAAACTACATGTATTAACTATAAATTATGTTGTTGTTGTTGTTGTTGTTAGGTGCCATCAAGTTGGTACCAACCCATAGTGACCTTATGCACAGCAGAACAAAACACTGCCCTATCCTGGGCCAACCTCACTATTGTTGCCATGCTTGAGTCCATCGATGCTGCCACTTGGCCAATCCATCTCATTGGGGTCTTCCTCTTTTTCTCTGACCCTCCACCTTACCAAACTATAAATTATAGATATATGTAAAATAAGGTCCTGGTGTGGTGCTGTAGGGTAAGCACTGAACTGCAAGGTTGGTTTGAAC
>NW_006408537.1:14594074-14595453 GCF_000296735.1 Chrysochloris asiatica | reverse complement strand
TCCTTGAGATTAGCAGCCTGACTCATAACCCCTACGTTACCAGAGCTTCTAATATATGTTATGCATATGAACTAAATGATTTATAAATGTAAACTGTACTGTGAACCACTAAGTTGATGCTTCGAACCCCACCAGCTGATCTGAGGAAGAAAGATGAGGCATCCTGCTCAAGCAAAGATTTACAGCCTTGGAAAACCTGTACAGGGTCACTGTTAGTAGGAACTGAATTGATGGTACTTAAAAACAACAACAAATTCTTAAAGAAACATCATAACATTCACTTCATAATAGAATTATTTTGCAGAACAATTGATTCTAATCATTTCACGTAGGAAATTAGTGCTTATCCTACAGAGTCATTTTGTTATTTTTCACAGTATTCTCTTCCATGATAATTGAGGAAGCCTTTCTCAGAGTCAATTTCAGTTTAAAGAACATTTTAACAGTGAACCACAGTTTGTGAGTTTGACTTTATGCAACCGATAAAACTGAAAGCTAAAATTTTATAGTTTAAACCATCAATTTTCATTTCAATTTTATTGCCCATGTTCAGGTTATCTGAAAGAATGGCCATAAGTGTGATTTCTGAGTTTGAAGTTGCTGTAATTTGGGACCCTATAAGTAGAGATATTGTAGTGATGATGATTTAATGTTATACAAGGTTTTCCTAAATACGTCTTCCCAAGGCAGTGTCTGGATGACTCCTAGTGATGGATGATGAAGCCCAATTGCTCATGAAACTTTATTGCTCTTTGTGAATGTGTGTGTATGTGCTTCTCTGATAGAACTGAATGTTCATCAGCGTTCACAAGTATATTATCTTTTGATTTCCATGAATTGCCTATAACTCTGCATAAGTACAGTCTCTTGAGCACACATTCGCACCAGAGAGGCTCATCATCATCACTTAACATCCATTACTGTGGCCTGCCTCTCTACTTTACCCCCTGGCATATTAAAGTATCTCAAAGAATATAATAGGATTTTGGAATAAGAGTTCAAGAATTCTAGCTCTGGGACCATCCGTAGTGGATTTAGACAATTTGATGAGTCTGATCAAGTCTCTGGAATCTGGTTTTATCTGCTCTAAAGAGCAGGTAATAATATTTATAATAAGCTAGATTATACAGTGCAGAATATTTAACAATGATAGCTAATGTAAACAGTTAAGGAAAGAATGAAGACAGTTTACCTAAAACATATGGTAGCAGTAAATACCCAAGTCACTTCATTGGAGATGAACGCTTGGACTTAAACAGACTTCCACTAAACATTATTTTTTCAATTCAATATCATCCAACCAGTAGTTTTTGTTTTTGTTTTTTTAATTTAAGGTTTTTATTGTGGATTGAGTGAAAGTTTACAGGGCACATCATCAG
>NW_006408537.1:14591203-14592804 GCF_000296735.1 Chrysochloris asiatica | reverse complement strand
ATTCTGTGTTGTTGTTGGCGGAGCTCTCTGCTATACGTCCACCCGATCCGCCACCTTGTTTGTTCTCCCCAACCAGTAGTTTTTGTTGTTGTTGTTGCTGATAATAGCAGTACTTCTGTTATAGTTTCAAATCCTATATATGTATCATTGATTTAATCCTATCAATATTCTCCTTAGTGCTTGTCATACGCACTTGATCATTACACCTGCTTTTCATTATCTTGTATAGGTTAAAAGTCAATGTATTTGAGTTAAACAAAAATTATTTCATAACATGGTATTTGAATACTTGCAAAATTGTGAGATTAATCATTTCATGACCCAAAGTTGTGCAACAAATTCAGAACAACCAGAATATTTGCATCTTGAAATCAAGGGACAAAATCACATACAGAAAGTAAGGTGGAAAGGAGGAACAAAATACATTTTATAAAAGTGTGAGTTCTATAAGATTTTATAGACCAGAAGGAAAGAGACAGACTTATAATTTAGTAAGCATCTGACTAAACACAACAAAACAAAAGTGAATAAGCAAACATAGAAAAACAAAGGCTAGTATTTATTGGGCATCTTTCTTTTAGTTGCTCAAGACTCCTGTTAGATAAGCAAGGAATAGGTAAAAAGCAAGGAATGAGCATATTAAAATACATGTTTTACCACTAACTTATTTAATACCTTTCACATCACAGATATGAAAACAGAGTATGATAGTTAGTGTAGCTGGAATAAATTAGTTCAAATCCTTGCTGAGAATTTTCATTTAGACTCCAGATATACTGAATCAGAATCTACATTTTAACAATTTCCCCTGTAGCTATATAAACTCACTGCCATTAAAAATCTATTCTGACTCAAAGCAACCCTGTATAGGATTCCCAAGGTTGTAAATCTTTATGAGAGCAGAAAGTGTCATCTTCATTCCACAGAGTGCCAGCTGGGTTTGAATTGCTGACCTTGTAGGTTGTAGTCCACTGTTTATCCTACAGCAATATCAGGACTTCTAGTAAATATATAACATATATAATAATTATCTGGGGCTATATAAGAATCACCTGGAATTGTAGTTTAACTGCAGATTCAGATTCAGTATATCTGGGATAGGAATGAACTGATTTGAAGCCCTGATAGTTTTGATTACTTCTCCAATTCATCTCTTTAAGCACCAACTGCACATTCACCATGAGATAATTGTGCTTCAGTCCTCTAGCTGTCTGTCAATTGGCTTCACCCTTACCTCCTATATTAAGAAATGTTGCACATGCTGTCCTCTATGCCTTGTCCACAGTGACCTAATTCTGCTGCCCTCACTGATTCTTCAGTTTTCAGATTTCATCATAAATCTCATTTCCATAGGAATGTGCTCCTTAATATTCTAAATCAAACACATCCCAAAGACATTTGTATGCTTGATATATGCCATCCACCTATTTGACACTTTAATTACTTGTTAGACAAATAAATGTCTCCTAGATAATAAATGATAAGGAGCCCAGGTAGCATAGTGAGTTATGAATTGGGTTGTTAACTAAAAGGTCAGCAGTTCCAATCCACTGGCTGCTCCACAGCAAAAAGCTGAGACTTTTCATTTCCATAAAGATTTA
>NW_006408537.1:14581018-14590733 GCF_000296735.1 Chrysochloris asiatica | reverse complement strand
CGGCACTTCACAACAACACCACTGGTATATTTAGTTTTGTCAAATTTAGTTCTGTGTCTAAACTGAATACTAAGCACTTATTCCCCAAAGTGTTCAAAATAAAATGTTATTGCTGTTGTTAGGTTCCATCGAGTTGGTACCAATACACAGTGACCAAATGCACAGCAGAATGAGACATTGCCCCGTCCAATGCCAACCTCAAAATTGCTAAGTTTGAACACATTGCTGCTGCCACCGTGCCAGTATATCTCTGTATTCCTCTTTTTCTCCAGCCCTCCACTTTATCAAACATGGTATCCTTCTCCATGGATTGGTCCCTTCTGACAATATATCCAAAGTATGAGAAATGAAGTCTGGCCATCCTGGCTCCAAGGAGCATTCTGGCTGTACTACTTCCAACACAGATGGGTTTGTTCTTTTGACAGTCCATGATTCTTTTAATATTCTCCACCAACATCATAACTCAAATGCATCAATTCTTCTATGGTCTTCCTTATTCACTGTCCATGCATATGAGGATTTCACATGCATATGAGGATACTGAGAACAGCTTGGCATGGATCAAGCACACCTTAGTCTTAAAACTGATATCTTTGCAATTGAACACTTTGAAAGGTCTTGCCCATCAGATTTGTCCAAAGCCATACTTCATCTGATTTTTTGACGGTTGTTTCCATGAGTGTTGATTGTTAACCTGAGTAAAATGGAGTCTTTGACAACTTCATTCTTTTCTCCACTTATATGGATGATTTTCATTGGTGCAGTGGTGAAGATTTTTGTTTTCTTTACATTAAAGTGCAACAATAAAATTATTTTGTTGTTAAGTGACTTCGAGTCAGTTTCCACTGATAGCGACACTGTATAGGGTTTCTGAGGAACAGTTCATGAGCTTGAACTACAGACCTTGCTGTCCAAACTGACTTTGCAGTACAGCGCACTAATTAATCCTCAGCATCACACCAGGACTTTAACAACAACATAGGCACCACTTTATTAAAGTGTGTTGTGCTGACCACCTAGAACAATAGATGCAGGTATGCACCTGCAGTGTGGATAACAAAGAATTCCAATACCTCATTAACCTGAAGGCTATTCTTTAGAGTTGGGAATAGAAAGAAGTAAAACCAGGTAGCATCGTGGTTACGAATCGGGCTGCTCACCTCAGGGTCATCAGTTCGAAACTACCAGCTGTTCCACAGGAGAAAGATGAGACTTTCTGCTCCCATAAAGATTTACAGCCTCAGAAACTCTGTACAAGGTCGCCATGAGTCGGAAGCAACTCCACGGCACATAATAACAACAACAACAAAACCAGGTACTCTGAGGATTATCTAATTGTTCAAGTTACCTTGAATGTAAGTTTCCATTATGTTTTTTGATCCTTCACCCTACTTTTCTGAATGAGTAGATTTCCTTTGCCCATTTCACTTATGGTGTTTTCAAAGTACTCACTGTGTTGCATATTTTGCAGGCAGTCATCAGATGACTGATGCAAAATTTTAAGAGGAATTGCCCATGGTAGAATGAAAAGTTATATTAAACAAATCTTAAAAAAAATAAAAATAAAAAAAAATAAGGTTTTACTTCAAATTTAGTCTGCTGGTTTGCTTTATTTCTTTAAAATTTAGAAAAACTAAACTAGAAAACCATTTATCAGTGTTCAGAAATTATGACTATTATATATTTTAAAACTTTTTATTTATATGTTGCTGGTAAGTGCTTTTGAGTCAGGTCTAACTCACAGCAACCGTGTATAGGGTTTCCAAGGACCTACTTGGTGATGAACCATTGACTTGGTGATGCAAACCAGCCTTATAGTCTAGTACTTAACTTATAGTGCCACACCATGGCTCATTTAATTATGAAGTATAAACCTTTCCTAAATTAGCCTGGCTCATGGAGGTAGTTGGGCTTGTTTTGACATCGTAATGTAGGATAGTCACTGGACTGCTAACCAAAACATTAGCAGTACAAAACCATCAACTACTCCTCGAAAACCCAGTACAGGGTCACTATGAGTTGGAACTGACCAATGGCACTTAAAAAAAAAAACCTACAACATTATGGAGATTTGGGAGATGTTCTTTACCTAGAATAAATATCTAATTTTAAGGAATCATTTCTTTAGAAGCTTACTTGCTACTAATGATACAGATAATAATTACATATTTTTTCTAGATTAAATTTATTCTTATGTAGTAACCTAATGTCAATTATAGTGATCGACAAAATCTTTCCTGATTTTGAACCTTTTAGTATCTTCTTGTTCTGTTTGAATGACTGCATCTTTGTCTAAATATAGGTCCCTAATGGGCACAGTTAGAGTACTGGAATTCCCATTCTTCCCAATGGTATCCATAATTTGTTATGATCCACATAGTGAAATAACTTCACATACTCAATGTATTCTCTGTTCTCAGACAAGATCCATCTGATAACATTCATAATATAACTCATTTCATGTAAAATTTTCAGATTGAGGCAAAACACCTTTCAAAAGTACTAAAATACGAAGATTTCATTTTAAAGTCTAAGGTGCACCTGAACCAAGTCATGGTATTTCCAATCATCTCATATGCATGTGAAAGCTGGCCAAAATGAATAAGGAATTATGGTGTTGGCAAAAAAATCTGCATTGGAAGATATTCAGTCAAAATGAACTTTTTGTTGTTAGTGCCATTGAGTCAGTTACAACCCATAGTGACCCTGTATAGGGTTTCTGAGGAGCAGCTGGTGAGCTTGAACCATTGATCAAATGGCTTTGCAGTCTGGTGCATCAACCCACAGCGCCACACCAGCACCTTAGAAGTGTGGATACATCTCATGTACTTTGGACATGTTACCTGGAGTGATTAGTTCCTGGAAAAGGAAAAAGATTTTATGCTTGGTAATGAAGTGGGTCTGGTAGCGTAGTGGTTACAAGTCGGGCTGTGAACCTCAGGGTCAGCAGTTCGAAACTACCAGTTGTTCCGCGGGAGAAAGATGAGGCGTTCTGCTCCCTTAAAGGTTTACAGCCTCGGAAACCCTGTACAGGGTCGCTATGGGTCGGAACCGACTCCACGGCACATAACAACAACAACAACAACAATGAAGTGGGTCAGTTAAAAAGTGGAAGATCCCTCCAAAATAGATTGACAGAATGGCTTCAATAATGGGTGCAAACATGTAGCAAGAATTGTGAGCATGGCATATGACAGAGCAGTGTTCCATTCTATTGTACAGAGGGTGTCTTTGAATCTAACAGACTCAGAAGCACTTAAGAACAAGAGCAATGTTGATTATTTTGATCTGGTACTATTTTGCAACTGCTAAAAAAATATTAATTAAAACTAGTGTGGTGCTGTGGGTTAATGCTCTGAACTGCAAGGTCATTTTGAACAGTAAGCTTGGCAGTTCACACTCACCAGCCACTCCTTGGAAACCCTTTACAGGGTTGCTGTGAGTTGAAACTAACTTTAAGGCATTTAGCAACAGCAACTAAAATAAATATGGAATATTATAACCAGACTACTGATACTTAATCACAATCGTCAATGTAAAAACATATCTACCTATTAAATGAAATATAAAGATCTGATATTCTATGATGGAATGTCTTATTAGAGGAATCATAGGAAAACTACAATTCTACAAAAGAAAAAAAATTGTGTATTGACATATTTTTGAAATGTATGTATTCTAATAACATTGAAATAAATGATCAACCAGAAAAAAAAAAAGACTTAGTTTAGAATTAGTCAGTAAACAACTCAATTGCATAGGATTTTTCAATACTAATTCAAAGAGATTAGACTTCTCTTTGTTCAGCTGCCCATAATTGTTAGAAGACCTGCTTTTGAATCAGTGAGTACATTACTTTGCCAGCACAAAGTCCCATGAACAAATGGATGAACCTGTCCTAATATGGAGACTAGTCCCAGTCTGTGATCCCAAAAAAGGTAGCTCATGGGCTGGCTGAGCTTGTAGGTTTGTAATCTATGCCAACAAAATAGCTTTACAATATCACTCATTAAGGGCAAAAGATAATTTTTAGTGTATTTCTGGGAACACTGGTGGTGTTACAAATGAAAACTTAAATTGATATTTTTAAGGAAATTCTATCAATGCCTTTGTTTAATGAAGAATGCCAAGATTAATAAGCATAAGCCTGTAAATTGAGACATTCTTCCTGCCCCATTGGAAAGACAAAAGTGGGAATATGAAGCAATTACATAGCAAGATAAAGCAATACATGGTTGAAAGAAACATGAGTGGCACACTACTTTTGAAATTAGAAGTTAAAGAGATCATTAAGACTGCAAACATCAGCAACAAGTAATAAGTGGAGATTAAATATGGTCATAAGTATGAGTAGTACAAGACAGAGTCAAAAATTATCTGCACTCTGGCTATAGAATTTATTTTAGTCACCTTTTAGAAGAGACAAATACATCATTTATCAACATAATCTACTTGGTTTTCAATACACTTTGTTCATCCATCAACAAGCTTTTGTATTCCCTTATTTAAAAAATGCTTTAGGCTGAGCTGCAAGCCATGAATGTCCCACTCTCCTCACTTCTTCATCAGAGGTGAATCTTTGTCCTCAAAGGGCTGCTTTCAGGAGACCAAACAGATGAAAGTCCAATGGATCAAGGGTCACTGATACTGAAGGAAGAAATCCAACTTACACTTAAGGCATTGACAAACAACAAGACTCCAGGAATTGATAGAATTCAAATTGAAATCTTTCAACAAACTGACACAGCACCCGAGGAACTCAGGCATCTATGGCAAGAAATTTGAAAGACAGCTACCTGGCCAATTGATTATAAAAGATCCATATTTTGGCCCATTCCAAAAAGAGCTGACTTAACAGAATGTAAAACACATTGGATGATATCATTAATATTACCTGTAAATATAATTTTTCTAAAGATAATTCAGAAATTCCTGCAACAATACACTGACAGGGAACTTCCAGAGGTTCAAACCACATTCAGAGGAGGACATGGAATGATGGATATCATTGCTGACAACAGATAGACCTTGACTGAAAGCAGAGAATTCCAGAGAGATGTTTAGCTGTGCTTTATTGAATGTGCAAATGCTTTCAATTGTGTGGATCATGATAATCTATGGACAAAATTGTGGAGAATGAGTATAATTGGAACACTTAATTGTGTTCATGAGGAATCTGTACATAGACCAAGAAGTCATTTGAAAAGAACAAGGGGACATTGAATGGTCTAAAATTAGGAAATGTGTGATCCAGTGTTCTGTTCTTTCACCATAATTATTAAATCTAGATGACAACCAAATAATCCAAAAAACTGGAATATGTGAAGAAAAGCATGGCATCAGAATTGGAGGAAGACTCATTGACAACTTGCAATGTGCAAATGATACATACAACCTGGCTTGCTGAAACTGTTGTTGTTGTTGTTAAGTGCCGTCAAGTCGATTGCGACCCATAGCAACCCTGTACAGGGTTTCCGAGGCTGTAAATCTTTACGGGAGGAGAACGCCTCATCCTTCTCCCATGGAACAGCTGGTAGTTTCGAACTGCTGGCCTTAAGGTTCGCAGTCCAATTCGTAACCACTACGCTACCAGAGCTCCTTTGCTGAAACTGTAGAGGACTTAAAATCCTTAGTGATGACCAAAGACCACAATGATCAGTATGGGTTACACCTCAGTGTAAAGAAAACAAAAATCCTCAAAACTGAATCAATAAGTAACATCATGATAAATGGAGAAAAGTTTGAAGTTGTCAAAGACTTCATTTTGCTTGGATCCACCATCAACACTAATGGAAGCAGCAGTTAAGATATCAAAGATGTATTGCATTTATCAAAGCTGCTGCACAAGATCTCTTCAAAGTATTTAGGAGCAAAGAGGTCAATTTGAGGACCAAGGTGTTCCTGACTCAAGCCAGGGTATTTTCAATAAGCATGCATGCAAAATAGGACAGTGAATAAGGAAGACAGTACAAGAATTGATGCATTTGAGTTCTTGTGTCTGTGTTGGAAGAAGTACACCCAGAATGCTCCTCAGAAGCCAGCATAGTGAGACTTCTTTCTTATACTTTGAACATACTATCATAAGAGACGTGTTCCTGAAAAAGAATATCATACTAGGTAAAGTGGTGGTGGTTATGTGCCGTAGAGTCAGAACTAACTCATAGTGACCCTGTACAGGGTTTCCGAGGCTGTAAATCTTTATGGGAGCAGAAAGCCTCATCTTTCTCCCATGGAACAGCTGGTAATTTTGAACTGCTGACCTTGCGGTTCGCAGCCCGATTCGTAACCACTATGATACCAGAGCTGGTGGAGGGTCAGTGAAAAAGAGGAAGATTCTGAATGAAATGGATTGGCACAACAACTGCAGCTATGGGTTAAAGTTTAAAAACAACTGTGAGGATGGTGCAGGACTGCATAGTGTTTTATTCTCTTGGGCATAAGACCATTCTAGGGAGGAACTGATTCAATGGCACATAACAACAACAAGAGAGCTGATAGCTCATTTGTTACCACAACATCCTTGAAATGACAGGGTTTTTTTGTTTTGTTTTGTTTTTACTTTTTAGTAAGTTCTTTATATTTTTATGACTAAGTAATCTTCATACAGAGTTCTGGTGTGGCACTGTGGGTTAATGTGCTGGACAGCAAAGTCACTTTGAAGTGCAAGGTCTGAGGGTTTGAGCTCACCAGCTGTTCCTTGGAAAGCCTATACAGGTTCACTATGGGTCAGAATCAACTGAACGGCACTTCACAACAATAATCTTCATACAGTATGCATTGGGTTGTGAACCACAAGGTATGCAATTTGAACCCACCAGTCATTCAGTGGAAGAAGGATACGGTGTTCTGCTCCTGAGAAGGTTTGAACACTCAGAAATGTTATGCCGAGTCGTTATGAATCAGAACTTACTCTATAGCATACACACATGTCCAATATTCAGTTCTACGGGTAGTCTTATTGTTGCTAAACAGCTTTGTTAAGCATAAAATGGAAATCAGAGCAATTTCTTAACCATTACCTTTTTAATGGTCAAGGTAATCAAGAGAAGGTTATTTCAAACATGATGAGATTTAAATGGAACATTGGTATTTTCTGTCTTTTTAATTGACTTATTTACAAGAATAGCCTATTTTATGTATCCTTTTCAGTCATCCTAATACATGTGGAAGCTTAATACTAGCTGTTGGAATGATATGGTGATGTAATGGTTAGAGTTCTGTGCCAAGTCAACTAGGCTAAGATTTCTAGAGATTTAACAGTTGAGATGTGCTTCTTCCCATGGTGATGAAACTGAATACAGTCATAATTAACTCTATGATGAGTGGTTATAAACAACCAGTCAATTAAACGGATGCTTCCTTTGATGTGTAGCCTGTTCCCAATATAGTGGATATATGGAAAGAACTCAGTACATGTTTGGTAGAAAAAAAATCAAGGGTTCAAATAGCAGTAGTCCACAAGAGAGTTTTCTGTATATGTGTAATTATGAAAAAAAGGGAAAACAAAAACTCTTCTACTCATTTGACTTTTAATGTACCCTGTGTACTGATTTTAAAGAAGCATTCAAATGTCTTGATAGAAAATTTTTACATTGCATGGTATGCTAGGCAAACAGTATCATCAGCAAATGCTAAACAATAATAATGTAGACTGTTTTCGTCCTTTCAGTCAATTCCTGTTAGATTCATTCAAGCACAATCAGAGCAGCATTGCCTCAACTCTAATGAGTCTAAGGGGAAAGATACGACGACTGCTGGAAAGTGTGTCTCTTGAATAAAATAACAACCCTGCTAAATGAACTATTCGAATTGCATTTTCAGCAAAGAAAATCTGATCGTGTGCATTGCTATAATCAAGGCATACTCACCTTTTTATCTTCCTTTAGCATACCTGCCAGATTTCTGGAATATGTGGATGTGAAAAGATGATATGCCAAATTTGCATTCATTTACAATGGACAATTTATTTAAGAAATTATAATAGATTTGAAAACAAGAATAATCAATGCAGAATTTTAAGTATGAAAGAAAAACTCCCACAGTTATACAAAGATGAAAGCCTGAAAAATTAGTATCTAGATAATAGTGTCCCAGATGGTGAAGCAATCTACTCTCTGACAATGAATTATTATTAAGTGCCATCAAATCGGTTCTGACTCTTATTGACCCTAAATAGGGTTTCTCAGGAGCAGTGACCTTGAAGTTAGTAATCCAATGTTTATTCTATATCACCACAATGGATAAAGGGTATTAAAATAATAGATATCCTAGTAGATTTCAGGGAAATTACTCTATTTCAATATGTTCTGGTGTAGCGGTGTGGGTTAATGAGCTAGACTGCAAAATTTGTTTGAACTCCAAGGCTGGTGTGTTCAAGCTCACCAGCCACTCCTAAGAAATCCCATAGATGGTTGCTATGGGTTGGAGCTGACTTGGCAGCATTTAACAACAATGAACATTAGTTTCCTACCATGATATCAGAACTTTTTAAAAAAATATTTTCCATTCTTCTGTTCATTTATTATGATCAGAGGTCATTGCAAGTCTCTAACTTAGAGTCAAAGGTCAGTCAAATGATTCATTGCTATTCATGAAGAAAATCTCCTAAAGAAGAAAATTCCATCATGGTGTGGTGCTGTAGGATAAGCAATGGACAGCTAACCATAAGATCAACAGATCAAACCTACCAGCTGCTCCTTAGAAATCCTATACAGGTTAGCTATGACTAAGAACTGACGCAATGACAGCACTTTAACAACAACAACAACAAAGATAATGAGCTGATACATGGTCATTATGAGTATGAACCAACTCAGTGGCACTTAACAACAACAAAGCTGATTAGGTTGTCTGTTCCTGTAAAGATTGACAATCTCAGACGCCCTATGTAGAATTGCTATGATTTGGAATTAACTGGACGGCACTGGGTTTGGTTTAGGTTTTTAAAATCTAATTTAAAAAAAAAACAACAACCTAAAGCTCATTGTTGATGCTGTTGGTAAGTGTTGTGAAATGGGTTCCAAATCATAGTGTGCTTGTATAGGGTTTTCAAGGAGCATCTGGTGGATTTGAACCTCTGATCTTGTAGTTAGCATTCCAGTGTATATCCTATAGTGCCACATCAGAACTCCCAGCACTACACCAGGACTCGTTAGGATGATGCAAAATGTTGAGATTCAAATCCACATTCAGAGGCACCTTGAAGAAAGGACTGACAATCTACTTCTGAAAATTCAGTCGCTGAAAACCCTATGGAACACTGATATACATAGGTTTGCCATGAATTCATTAGAAATTAAGAGAGACATGTATTGAGATTTTAGCAGAAACTAAAAAGAGTATATGAAGTAGAAGATGACATCAGGTTGGAAGGAGACTTCATAACTATTTGAAGATGAGGCAACCTTGTTTGCTGAAAGTGAAGAGGACTTAAAATACTTAGTAATTAAGATCAATGAGTACACTAAAATGATTACAGTTTTACATCAACTTGACTAGAACAAGATTTCCAGAGGGTTAGTTGTTGGGATGTGCTTATTCCCATGTTGATGGAGCCTACTTTAGACATAATTAACTCTATAATGATTGGCTATGAGCAGTCAGCCAGTCAGTTAAAAGGATGCTTCCTTAGGGGTGTGGCCAATGCTGTTGTTGTTGTTAGGAACCATCAAGTCTGTACCGACCCACAGAGACCTTATGCACAACAGAACGAAAC
>NW_006408537.1:14578778-14579808 GCF_000296735.1 Chrysochloris asiatica | reverse complement strand
TCCAATCAGTCAGCCAGATAGTTGTCTTCCAAATTTCTTGGCAGAGATGAGTGAGTGCCTCCTGTGCCACCTCACTTTCTTGAAAGATCTCAATTTTGATTCTATCAATTCCTGGTGCCTTGTTCTTTGCCAATTCCTTCAATGCACCTTGGATTTCCTCCTTCAGTATCATTGGCCTTGATCATATGGTACCTCTTAAAATGGTTGAACATTAATAATTTCCTTTGGTACAGTGACTTTGTGTATTCCTTCCATCTTCTCTTGATGCATTGTGCATCATTCAGTTAATTTTCCCAGAAAATCTTTCAATAACGAGAGTCGAGGCTTGAATTTTTTCTTCAGTTCACCCAGCTTAAGAAATACTGAGCGTGTTCTTCCTATTTGGTTTTCTGATTCCAGACCTTTCCACATTTTGTTGTAATATTTGCCTTTATTTTCACAAACTGATCTTTGAAATTTTCTGTTCAGATCTTGGACCTCCTCATTTCTTCCATATGCTTTAGGAGCTCTACGTTGGGAGAGCAAGTTTCAATGCCTCTTCTAACATCCATTTTGACCTTTTCCTTCTTTATTGTCTTCTTAATGATTTTTTGCTTTTTTCATGTATGATGTTCTTGATGTCATCCCACAACTCTTCTGGCCTTTGGTCTTTAGTGTATAATGTATCAAATCTGTTCTTCAGATGATCTCTAAATTCAGGTGGGATAAATTCAAGGTCATATTTTGGCTCTCATAGACTTGTTTTCATTTGCTTCTGCTTCAATTTTAATTTGCATATGAGTAATTGATGGTCTGTTCCACAGTCTGCCCTGTCCTTGTTTTCACTGATGATATGGAGCTTTTCGATTGTCTCTTTCCACAGATGTAATCAATTTGATTTCTATACATTCCATCTGGTGAGGTCCATGTGTATAGTCGTCTCTTATGCTGTCTAAAGAAGGTATTTGAAATGAACAAATCACTGGTGTTGCAGAATTCTATCAAGTCTTCTCCACCATCATTTCTATCACCAAGTCCATATTTTCCAACT
>NW_006408537.1:14552089-14564307 GCF_000296735.1 Chrysochloris asiatica | reverse complement strand
TTCCATTTCATTTTTGACAACTTCCAATTTTCCTAGATTCATACTTGTACATTCCATGTTCTTATTTTCAATGGATGTTTACAGCTGTTTCTCTTCATTTTGAGTTGTGCCCCATCTGCAAATGAAGGTCCTGCGGGCTTTACTCTACTTTTAGGAGCGAGCTCTTCCCCATTCATATTTTGAGTGCCTTCCAACCTGAGGGGCTCATTTTCCGGCACTATATCTGACAGTGTTTCTCTGCTATTCATAAGGTTTTCAATGACTAAATATTCGGAAGTAGTTTGTCACTCTTAGTCTGTCTTCATCTGAAAGCTCATCTGAAACTTTTCCACCATGGGTGACCCTGCTGGTATTTAAAATACCAGTGGCAAAGCTTTCAGAATCACAGAAATTCACAAGCCACTACAGTATGACAAACTGACAGACATGTGGTGGTGTACCCTGTAGAGGGTTTTCAAGGCTTTAAATCTTTGTAGAAAGATTTAAATTTCTACAGAAATTCTTTGTAGAAAGGATTACCAACATTTCACACAAAAAATTAGCCATATACTAGGCTATGTAGCTTCAGTCAATGTTTTTTTTTTAATAAAAACTGAAAGCAAACAGAATATTTACTGATTTAACTTGATTTAAACTAAAATCTTAATACTACAAACAAATAACTAGAAAACCTCTTATGAGTATAAATGAGCAATTTAAATAATTATTGGACAAAAGAGCAACATTTCACAAAGGAAATTAGAAAATAATGAAAAATAAAATGTGCTGAATGCAACTAAATTCATACTAATTTATAATCTCAAGAGCATATATTAAGTTTCAAAGAGCTAGCAATAGAAGAGTGATTTAAGCCTGAAAAATGTTGAAGGACTAAAATCATAAAATTAAGGTCAGAAGTTAATGTAGTAAGAAATAAATAGAGATAAGATACTATAAAAAATGCCAAAGTTAGTTTTTTTTTTTTGAAATTTACTATTTCCTGCCAAGATTAGTCTACTATATATATAATCTCCTGTAATCATTAATGTATATATGTTGTTCCACCACTTGGCTGTCAGTATGTTATAGGGAAGGTGTGTGTCAGTGTTGTATTCTTTCACCATACTTATTCAGTCTATATGCTGAGCAAATAATCTAAGAAACTGGCTTATATGAAGAAAAACATGGCTTCAGAATTGGAGGAAGACTCATTAACAACCTGCGTTTTGCAGATGATACAACCTTGCTTGCTGAAAGTGAAGAGGATTTAAAATACTTACTAATAAAGATCAAAGACCATAGCCTTCGGTATGGGTTGCATCTCAGTTTAAAGAAAACAAACATCTTACCAATGGACCCATAAACAATAAATATAGAAAAGATTGAAGTCTTCAAAGACTTCATTTTGCTTGAATCAACTATCAACACTCATGGAAACAGCATCCAAGAAATCAAATGACGTGTTGCATTAGGCAAATCTGCTGCACAAGTTCCTTTTAAAGTGTGGAAGAGCAAAGATGTCAGTTTAAGGAAAAAGATGTGCCTGATCCAAGGCATGGTATTTTCTATAATTTCATATTCATGCAAAAGTTGGACAGTTGATAAGGAAGACCATAGAATAATTGATGCATTTGAGTTATGGTGTTGGAGGAAAATATTAAAAGTACCATTCATTGCCAAAAGAACAAATAGATCTGTGTCGGAAGAAGTACAGCCAGAGTGGTCCTTGGAAGCCATGATGGCCAGACTTTATCTCTCATATTCTGGATTAGAAAGGACCAGTCACTGGAGAAGGATGTCATAGTTGATAAAGTGGAGGGTCAGAGAAAAAGAAGAATAACCCCAACAAGATGTGTTGGCACAGTGGTGGCAGTGTTGGACTCAGGCCTAGCAATGATTGTGAGGTTGGCCCAGGACCTGTGTTTCATTCTGTTGTGCATAGGGTCACTATGGGTCAGTACTGACTCGATACATATTGTTGTTAGGTGCCATTGAGTAAGTTCTGACTCACAGCCCCCCTGTATTGGGTTTCCAAGGAGTGGTGGGTTGGTTTGAACAGCCGACTTTGTGGTTAGCAGTCTAGTGCTTATCCTACAGTGCCACACCAGGACCCTGATATATATATGTTGTTGTTGTAAAGTGCCATTTAGTTTCTTCTGACTTATGGTGACTCTGTATAATGTTTCAAGGAGTCCTAGTGTGGGCTGTAGGATAAGCTATGGACAACAAAGTTGACTTGAACTGTAAGGTTGGTGGTTCAAACCCACCAACTATTCCTTGGAAATCTTATATAGGGTCACTAGGAGTTGGAGAGACCTTAAATTTTTGCAGAAGCAGAAACCTCATTTTTCTCCTTTGGAGCAGTTGGCAGTTTCAAACCATGGACTTGTGGTTCATAGTCCAATGCTTATCATATGGAGCCACTCCATTACCATATAGATATGTAGGTAGTGTCTAATATGTATAAAACCAAAACCAAAACCACTGCCATTGAGTTGGTTACAACTCACAGTGATTTTGTACAGGGTTTCGGAGGCTGTAAATATTTATGGGAACAGAAAGCCTCATCTCTTGTGGAGTGGTTGGTGGGTTTGGACAATATAAAACCCACTAATCAATTGATTCACATTAATATTAACTTCATTCAGATCATCTAAACATACCATTTAGAGAGTAGGCTTATAAACTATTGAAAGGGGACATGAAATACTTGCAATTCATTTAACTGATAAATGCTTACATCAGAGCAAAGATAAAACTCAGAATCTTTTAAATTAAATCCCTAACAGAAACATATACATATGTGCTCCAAATAATATACACAGTGTATTTATAGCAGCATTATTCATAATAGCACCAATATTGAAATAATCCAAATGTCATTCAACACTAGAATAAATACTTTATTAAATATCCAAACAATAGTGTACTTCACAGATGAAAAAAGAAAAATGGTTAAATTCAAGAATACAGATAAATATAAAAAACATAAAGTGGAATGACAATGGAGAAGTTCTGATATTGTGAGCATATGTATGTGTGTTTGTGTGTATGTGTTGAGGATGGGATTTCTGGCTAGTAAAAGTAGGAACTTTTTTACTAAAGGAATGGTTATGTGGGTATGTTTATATTGTGCTATTTCTTGAAATTTTGTCCTTTTCATTTGCGCGTTCTTCAATATGTAAATTGTAATTCAGTGAAAGCATATCATAGTTGTTGTTGTTAAGTGCCGTTGAGTCGGTTTGATTCATAGAGACCCTGCATAGCATTTCTAAGGGGCAGCTAGTGGGTTTGAACTACCTACTTTGTGGTTTGCAGTCCAGTGATCATCTTACAGCCATAGAATATCTCATATGAATGCTATAGGATGTCACTGATGTTTCTGTTGTTTTTAAGCGCTGTCAAGTTGGTTCCAACTCATGTTGCTGTTATTAAGAGCTGTCGAGTTGATTCCGACCCACAGCGACCCTATACAGGATTTCCGAGGCTATAAATCTTCACAGAAGAAAGCCTTTTCTCCCATGGAACCACTGGTAGTTTCTAACTGCTGACCTTGAGATTAACAGCCCAATTCATAACCATAACGCTACCAGAGCTCCTTCTCATAGCGACCCTATATATACGGTTTCTGAGGAGCTCGTGAGTTTGAACTGCCTATAGCGCAGTGGTTACGAATCGAGCTGCGAACCTCAGGGTCAGCTATTCGAAACTACCAGCTGTTCCGCGGGAGAAAGATGAGGCGTTCTGCTCCCATAAAGATTTACAGCCTCGGAAACCCTGTATAGGGTCGCTATGAGTCGGAACCAACTCCACGGCACATAACAACAACAACAACAAACCCTGAACTTGAAACCGACCTAGGAGTCCAGTTCTTATCCTATAGGACCACACCAGGATTTATGGCACTGATAGGAAGATGCTATATGAGTGTGTTTTATAATGTGCATACTGTCATCTCTTAAAGGATTATACTAAAGTTTGCACATTTGCTTGGTAGATAACTGGATAAACCCATTAAATCATTGGTCATCTAACTTTTCTGTATAGGGTCAGAGAGTAATTCTTTTTCTCTTTCAGGCCTTAAAATCTCTTTTGCAGCTACTCAACTGCAAGGAAAAACAAAACAAAACCCAAAACATAGATAATATATAAACCAGGGGGTGTGGCTGTGTTCCAATTACTCTTTGTTTACAAAAACCAGCAGCAGGCAAGATTTGGCCTTTGGGCCATACTTTAACAACTCTTATATGATTAGAGGAACAAATTGAGTAATTGAGAAATCCATATCTAAGTGTTAAAATCTTGTTCAAGTATTTGGCTTATCTCATCTTTCTAAACAATAGACACATAAAAATGATTATTCTGAGTCACCTAATTAAATTAGCCTTTACTCATTTTTGCACATGCTTTGCTTCTGGGTATGATTTATACTTTCACAACTAATTACTCTCTGCAGTATTTCTCTTTTAAATCTGAAGATATATTGTGTACTGATAATCCACTTTAAACCTGATCTTTCCCAGTATGTTTTACTTAGAAAAATTTAATAATTAAAAACTGAAGTAAAATATTACACTATGAAACAGTTTTCATTACTATTAGAAAGAGCTGTTTATTATCTGGATTTATTTATTTCAGTAGGTAATTGGTACAATGTGCTGTTTTGTCAAAATTTAACTTTGTATTTATGTACTTAAAACATTAAGGATTTCTAATTTAGAACAGATTAATCTATGTCTGGCTTTGTTGGTTTTATGGTAAGATAATCTATTTACTTGAATCTTACTTCTTTTGTAATAGCTTAATTAATTGGTCAGACAAATGTTTATTCAACACATTCTAAAACCATAAATTTCTTTCCTAAATGGTTGCAGGCTAGAATTGGATCCATGTAACATTGAAGTGACTATTCTAGGGAAGATTATAAAACCAAGTGAATCTATAAATCACAAATCTATAAAACCTCTGCCCAAATCAGTATCTATCTTTACTGGTAGATTTCCAGGTCTTTGTGAGACAACCTAGGTATTTTTGTTGATGTTAAAAATATGAATTATGTCATTTTGTGGGAAACAAAAAAACAAAACAAAACAAAACTGTAGTGTAGTTAACTGATTTGTGGGCTTGTTTATAAGATTTCAAAATCATTTTTTTATCAGTTCAACTAATATTTATATTTTTAATCTATTAATCCAAAATGTGCATAAAATAGGAGCCCGGTGTGATGCTGTTGGAAAAGCACAGGACTGCTAACTTCAAAGTCAGTGGTTCAAACCTACCAGCTACTCCTTGGAGGGTCACCGAGTTTGAACTGACTCAATGTCATTTAACAACAACATACACAGAATAATTGTTCTTATCATAGAAAACAGCCCTAGTCGTAGGCTCTTTTTTCATTATAGGTTATAATTTTTTATAATCTTAAACATATGGCATTTTCCTCACTCTAAGATTTTGATTTCAGGAGAGAGGATGAATGAGGAGATTGGCTAAATAACACATCAGGAATGTAATTCGAGAGCTTCCTCGGCTTCACAAGCATTTATTGAAATCTGAAAATATTCTCTATAGTTTCTTTGCATATGCCAGCCCACTCTCTAAATTTCCATTTAGACAACTAGTTTATTTTCTTCATTATTAAACTATATTTTAGGGTTATAGCTCTTGTGCTGACTTAAATGTTATTGATTATTTGACTCTATTTTATGCTATTGCAGAAAATGACTTTGAAATTTTAAGATTGCTTGTTAAGTGTACCAATAACTTTTTATCTGCACTTATCTATTTCATCTTACAAGATGTACCAGTATATTTTACATATCTGAATTTATTATGTTTATAATACTGGAAATTTGAAAAATGCTATTATTGAAAATCCCACAAGGAATATAAATCAGTTATAAATCTGCTTCCTATACTATAATGCACTGGACAGCGAGGTTGGTTTGAACTACAACAGGCTGGTTCAAATTCACCAGCTGCTCCTCAGAAATCCTGCATAGAGTCACTGAGTCTAAACCAACTCAATGGCACTTACCAGTAACAACATACTATGGCTGTTTTTTGTTAAGTGCCGTCAAGTCGGTTCCAACTCATACTGACTCAGTATATGATTTCCGAAACATGGCTGGTGGGTTTGAATTGCCATCTTGTAGTTCAAATTGAACTTGTGGTCTAGTGTTTTTCTTACAGTGCGATACCAGGACTTTATAGCTCTGGTATATGTAAGATAAACTTTTTTCAGGCATAATAACTAATGTCACTTGTTGTTGTTGTTGTTGTGAAGTACTGTCGAGTCAGAGCCGACCCATAGCAACCCTGTATAGGGCTTCCAAGGAGCAGCTGGTGAGCTTGAACCTCCGACCTTGCAGTTCAAACGGCTTTGCAGTCTGGTGCATTAACCCACAGCACCACACCAGGACTCCATAACAAAGGTTACTTGCATAGTTGTTGTAACACATGCATTGTGAAAGAAATAAGAAAATTCTGTATCTGTAAGTTTGCAGACAATATGAAACACTAATGAAGATCAAAGGCTTCAATTATAAATATTGGTTGTAAATTAACAAAAAATTCCAAAAAACAAAAAAATAAAATTATCACAACTTGATCAATAATAAACATCTTGATAATTTTTGAAGACTGAACTTGCTAAAGATTTCATTCTAGTTGGATCAACAATCAATGCCCATAGAAGCTACAAACAAAGAATGCATTGAGAAAATTTGCTGCAAAAGAACTCTTTAAAATGCTAAAAAGCAAAAATGTTTCTTTGATGACTAAGGTGTACCTGACCCAAGTCATGACCGTTTCAACTGCCTTACATGCATGAGGAAGCTGGGCAATGAAACCCATAGACTGAAAGAAAATTAAATACGTCAGAGAACAGAAGAACAAACAATTCCATCTTGTAGGAAGTACATCCAAAATATTCTTTCTCAGGTATTTTGTGACTTCTTACTTACTTTAGACATGTCACCAGGAGAAACCAATTGCTAAAAAATGCACACTATGCGTGGTAACAGAGATGGTCAGTAAAAAGGAGGGAAACCCTTCATAAAATGGATTGACAGAGTAGATGGATGAATTGCTGATCCAAATATCAAAAATTACAGAATTGGTACAAGACTAGACAATATTTTAAATTAAGTCACCATGAACTGGAGCCAGCCCAATGGCAACCAACCACAATAACAAGCATGTAGAATTTATTTTAGATTCAGTTTTACTATACTCACAATATATTTACGTTCATGAAATAAACTTTTGTAACTTTTTAAAAAATGTGTTTATTGACATTTTCCTATATAAATCAGCCTGTGTGTCCCTAAGAATAGAAACTATATCTACAGTATTTACCTTTTTATAGTCCAAATCAGGGGTGGGGAACCTTTTTTTCTGCAGAAGGTCATTTAGATATTTATAACATCGTTCATGGGCAATCCAAAATTATCAACCTAAAAATTAGCCTGCTATATTTGGTCAAATACTTAATAAACTCACCCCTTACATGATGGCTGGAACTGTGGTTGCCTTGGCAGGGTCAGACCAAATGATTTCCCCATCCATGTTCCAAACCAAAGACAGTTTCTATTAAGATACTCAGAAGCATCTTTTAAATTCATGGATCAATGACAGATTGGATAAAATAAATTTTTTAATTTACATAAATTAACTTTTAGTCATTTACATTCTAGTTAATCTCTTAATTCATAATTCATATATTTTTTCCAAGTAAAAATCTTTCATGCAAATTTGATTTTTTTTAAGCATATGTTAACCAAGCACAAGTTTGTAAGATTCAAAAAAGTTAATAATCCATTGGACAGATGCATAGATATTTCTAAATCAAGTAGGTATTTAATAGAAATCCAAAAATATGTATAGGCAATACAGAAAAATTTAAGGGCTGAGCAATTTTCTACCAGATAAATGATATGTAGGCTTTTCTTCCAGGCAGAGGAAGTATCACTTGCACAGGCTTAGTTATTGGAGAAAACTAGGTGGGAAAGGGTGCTATAAGTAATAGTAATTCATAATTGTGGAAAATTTGGTTGTACAGGAAGTGAGCAAGAGGAGGGTTGAGATTGGGCAGAGCAAGGGATAAAACATAATGAGTCTTGTCTAAAAGTAAAAACAGTATAGAATCTATCCTGGTGATTGGGGAGCCATAGATGAAGTTTGAACATTAAATGACATTGTGTTGTTTTCAGTTTAACAGCAACCAGAATATAGGACTGGAGGTATTGAGACCACAGACTGAAAATTGGTAAAATTGGATATCAGGAAGAAACAGGAGATGGCTGTTGTGGCAATAGGATGAAAGAAAGTATCAATAGAAAGCTAGCAAAATGTTAAAGTTATTGGAAATCTCTTTTTAGAACAACTAAACAAGACCCATATCTAACATGGTGTACAAAAAATTCATTCAACAAGGATTAAAGACCTAGAAGTAAAACCTAGAACAATAAAGATCATAAAGGAAAAAAATAGGGACGAATGTAGTGTCTTTTATATGTGACATAAATACACTATAAAATGGAACTTTTGTTGTGGTTACTGTTAGGTACGCTTGAGTTGGTTTCTGACTCATAGTGACTCTCTATAGGGTTGCTGAGGAGCAGCTAGAAGCTTGAACTGCTGACCTTGCAGTTCAAACCAACCTTGCAGTCCAGGACTCAATAAAATATAACTCAAATACGCACATGAAAGAAGACAAAACAGATGACTTTGACCTCCTAAAAATTAGACACTTCATGCATCAAAATATTTCACCAAAATAGTAAAAAGAGAACTTCAGGCAGGAAATATTTTGGCATTGATATATCAAAGGATGAATCTTAACATTTATAAAAAAACCAAACCAAAAAAAACTTCAATAACTCAACAACAAAACCACAAATAATCCAATTTAAAAATGAGCAGAAGTCATGAACAGAAAATTCACCAAAGAACATATTCACGTAGCCAACATACATAAGATGATATGCTAGTGATCATTAGCAATTAGAGAGATGCAAATTAAATCAACAAGAGAGATCACCTCACCACAACATTAACAACAAAGTTCAGGAAAACAAAAGATCTTAGGACCATCAAGAAGGAAGAGCATAAATGGAGAATGAGATTCCTACCTAGAAATAGTGAGAGCAGAGGTGCTGGCATGGAAATAAAGAGCAGACGCAGGCTCTAGGCCCATGTACTCAGTAAAGCTGAGTGCCTATGGGCAGGAGACTGGTTTTCAGAATAAGCCCTTTGGGCATTCACAGACTGGCTAAAAGCTTTATAACATTTATCAGAGCAGGGCACATACCAAGGGGCCATGTGGCTGAGAAGCGAAAAACAAGAGTGAGGCATCTCTGCAGTATAGCAGAGAAGTGTTTCTGATTGGAAAACTGTTGCATCCTGAGCTGTTTTTTTTTATCCTGAACTATAACCTGTTCACTTCCTAATAAACCTCATAATTGAGAGCCCTGGTATTAGGAAATGAGGACATTCACAGAGCTTTATGAAAAGATCCATGCAGTGAGAACCAAGGCCTCCTACCAAAATCTTGTCAGCATTGTGAGAGAGCCATCATAAAAACAGATTCTTATTCAAGTTCTCCAATGACTGCAACCTCATTTTTCACCTATAATGCAACTTTATGAACTACCATGAGCAAAACAACCCAGCTAAATTGCTTCTAAATTCCTGAGATTTAGGAAATGTGTGAACTAATAAATGCTTTTTGTTCTCTTAAGCAACTAAAAGTAATTTTGAAGTTTTGAAATAATTTTCTATACAGCAATAGATACCTAACAAATTTCTATGTATTATATCTTATGCTGTCATTCAAACCTTGTTGTTGTTTTTGTTGTTAAATACCATTGAGTTGACTGTGACTCATAACAACTTTGTATAATGTTTTCGAGGAGCATCTGGTGAGTTTGAACTGCTGACCTTGTGATTCACAGTCCAGTGCCTATCCTACAGTTAAAAATTATGAGTTCTATAGTGTGACCAAGGTAATTGAAGACAATAAGAAGTATGCAAGAAAAAAGGACAATTTTGGTAAATGTTATTATATAGAATCCACCAATCATTTGTCAGTTACTCATACTGTGGTGGCTTGTGAGTTGCTGTGATTCTGGAAACTATGCCATGGGTATTTTAAATACCAGCAGGATCACCCATGATGGACAGGTTGCAGATGAGCTTCCAGAAGAAGACAGTCTGGGAAGGAGGAGTGACAAACTATTTCCGAATATTTAGTCACTGGAAACCTTATAAACAGTAGTGCAGATCTGTCAGATGTTGTTGTTGTTGTTAGGTGCCATCGAATCGACACTGACTCATAGCGACCTTATGCACAGCAGAACGAAACAATGTCTGATCCTGGGCCAACCTCAATAATGTTGCCACACTTGAGTTCATCGATGTTGCCACCTGGCCAATCCATTTCATTGGGCGTCTTCCTCTTTTTCTCTGACCCTCCATCTTACCAAACTTGATATCTTTCTCCAGCGACTGTTCCCTCCTGACAATATGTCCAAATTATGAGCTCTGGCTGCACTTCTTCCAAAACAGATCTATTGGTTCTTTTGGCAGTCCATGGCACTTTTAGTATTCTCCTCCAACACCATAATTCAAAGGCATCAATTCTTCTATGGTCTTCCTTATTCACTGTCCGGCTTTCACATCCATATGAGGTTATTGAAAATACCATGGCTTGGGTCAGGCACACTTTAGTCCTCAAGATGGCATCTTTGCTCTTCAACACTTTAAAAAGTTCCCGTGCAGCAGATTTGCCTAATGCAATACGTCATTTGATCTCTTGACTGCTGCTTCCGTGAGTGTTGATAGTTGATCCAAGAAGAATGAAGTCCTTGACAACTTCAATCTTTTCTCCATTGATAAGAATGTTGTTTATTGGTCCAGTGGTGAGGATTTTTGTTTTCTTGACATTGAGATGCAATCCATACCGAAGGCTGTGTCTTTGATCTTCATCAGTAAGTATTTTAAGTCCTTGTACAATACATGATTTTGTGTATTGCATATTATATTCATATGTATAATAAATCACACATGTTGCACAGTTATTGACACATCCAGATATTCCAAAAACCTTGCAAAATTGGAATTTTGAGGGCCATAGCCTCAAGGGAAAACTGATCAATTGGCATAACATAAATCATATAATTTGGTGAGTAGCAGCTGGAGTCTCAAAAGCATGTGAGTAGCCATCTAAGATAAAATTATTGGTCTCTACTCACCAGGAACAAGGCAGAATGAAGAGAACCAAAGACTCCACAGAACTAGCAGCCCACGTGAACCACACACAGTCTCCTCTAGCCTGAGACCAGAACAACTAGCTGGTCCCCAGCTACATCTACCTACCATTCTGACCAGTGACACAATACAAGATTGCTGTTAGAGTGCTAGAAAATGTAGAACATAACTTAAATTCCAAAAAAAAAAAAAAGGTTAGATTTGTTGGACTGATAGGAACACCAAAGTAACCACTGAGATTATCATCCTAAAATACTCTTGGAACTTGGATTTGAAGCCACTTCTAAAGGTCATCTTTTATCCAAATAATAGCTATTAAAGTAGTATCACCCATGAACACTGTGCTCCTCTCAATAATCAGCTGTATGAGACCAAATGATCAATATTCTCATTAAAGCAAAGACAAGAAAGTATGGAGGGGCAAAAGAAAGCTAGAGTAATGAAAACAGAACAAACAGAAAAGGACTAATGAGAACGTTGACACATAAAAATCTAACTAATGTCACGGAACAATTTGAATAAAGATTGTTCTATGAGAATTTAACGTGTTATGTGAACTTCTGCCTGCTGCTGGTACTGTATGCTGCCTAGCTGGTTCTGACTCATAGAATCCCTGTACTTTTTTGGGAGCAGAAACTCTCATCTTTCTCCCACAACTTTCACCTACAACACGATAAACTGTTTGTTTTTTAATTTTAAAAAAATCAAAACATTAAACAACAAATGATGATGAGGGAGTGGAGAGACTGGGACTCTTCTACACTGCTGGTGGTAAAACAGAACAAGGACTATAGGAAATAGTATGAGGCTTCCTCAAAGAGATGGAAATAGATGTACAGTATGACCCAGTAGTTCTTTTACTTGGTATATATTGTTCTTGTTGACAAGTGCCATCGAGTCTCTTCAAACCAATAGCAACCCTACAGGGTTTCTAGAACACTTTTAAGAGGCTTTGTGAAGCAGATTTC
>NW_006408537.1:14549706-14551414 GCF_000296735.1 Chrysochloris asiatica | reverse complement strand
TCTACCTGTAGATCACTGTTATTGCAGAATTGTGTATATAGCAGTATTAACATCTATTCTATATGGTGAAGTATATGGGAGGAAGGGGTATGTAAAATCTGTAGACATTACCTTAAGGGTATGATCTGCAGACTTAAGGGGTTCAGGAACATAGTGTCAGGGAACACCATGGTCGATTGGCATAACATAATCTACAAAGACAATGTTCAGCCTTCTACTTGTGTGAGTAGCAACTGGGATCTTAAAAGTTTATGCACAGCCACGTAAAGTGAAACTGTTGGTGTTTCCCTGTAAGGATGAAAGAAGACTGAAAAAAACTGAAGATGCTTGGAAACAATTAATCCAATGGATTAATATAACACTTGAACATCCATCCATCTCCACAATGCTGAGACAAGAAAAACAAGATGGTGTGGCTACCACTATCAACAACTCTGAAAGGGATCACATTAGAGTGAGAGTGTAATACCATGCATTTACTTGATGTGCATTTTCTATCCAATGTCATCTAATTACCACCAAATGTTTGGGTGGGGTCATGCAAATAGGGTACACAGGACTCTAATGCCAGTCTGCTTAGTTTAAAAGAGTCCTCTCAGAAGCAGAAACATATGATCCCAGGACTACCAAGAAAAAAGAGCCATAAGTAGAAAGTTAGATTCCAACCTGGACAGCAACAACACCAGAGATAGTGGCAGCCTAGAGAGAAAAAGCAGCTACAGGTTTATCAGCCCATGGACAGAGAAAAGATGAGTCCTTATAGGCAGGAGACTTACTTGCTAAAGGTACCCTTTGGGCACTGACAGACTGGTTTAAGGAACTTTGCAGTACTTGTCCAAACTGGGCAGAGGCTGAGGTGTCACATGACTGAGAGGCTGAAGACAACAGCAAAGCATTCCAGACTGGAGTACTGATCTATACTGGGTCATATTTTGCTCCTGAAATGTACCCAGTTCATTTCCCTAAAAACCTTGTGAGTATTGTCTCTGAGTTCCTTGTTGGTACTGCAGTGGATTATCACACTCAGATATGAAACAGATAGTGCTGTGGGAGGGATGGTTGGTGACAGAAAAGATAAAAGAAGGTTGTTGGATGGAGGCATGTGGATTGCTATGATTGGAGGATTGAGTGTATAATAACATTAACCCCTATTCTAGGTGGCGTAACATACCAGGGGGAGAATTCTATGATTCTCAGAAGAATCAGCTTTAGGCTTATTTTGGGTATGATTCTCCTGCCTCACTGTAATAGCAGAGGAAGTCAGACATGGTCTCCATTCCATTTTTTCAGTTGGTGTCAAAAATGGGATTCATTACAATGGATTCAGACTCATGGAAGCTTGAAGTTTTGTAAGAGAGAAAAAGAAGTTGCATGAATAGTGAAAAAAATTTTATATAACTATTTTGGATTTTGTTATTTGCAATAGGTGCATGAGGCACCAGGAACTAATGGAATAAAAATTGAAAACTTTCAAGAAAGTGAGGCGCCACAGGAGGCTCTCACTAATCTCTGCCAAGAAATTTGGAAGACAACTATCTGGCTGGCTGATTGGAAGAGATCTATATTTGTGCCCATTCCGAAGAGAGGTGACCCAATGGAAGGTAGAAATTATCAGATAATCTCTTTGATATCTCATGTGAGTAAAGTTTTGCTAAAGGTAACACAGAAACAGCTACAATCATACATTGACAGAGAAATTCCAGAGGTT
>NW_006408537.1:14529781-14548549 GCF_000296735.1 Chrysochloris asiatica | reverse complement strand
ATGAAAGAAATTTAAGAGATCAAATGCCACTACTAATGAAAAAGAAGGAGCCCTGATGTGGTGCTGCAGGATAATACACTGAACCACAGGGTCCTTTTGAACCACAGGTAGGGAACACTATGCATGGTTGCTATGACTCCAAATGACTTGATGACACTTAATAACAACAATGGAATAGAAGTGGCTTCTGGAGTGGCCCAGCTAGCTAAACAACATGACTTATATAGAGCCAGGAACTACTGTAGCTACCCTACCAGAGGCCCAAGGCCATATGCATATGAGTGGAGATAGTCCAGGGGTTAAGAAGTCAAGATTAAATTTAAGTGTTTTTAAATGGATTATGTGTTTAAAGTTAAGAGTTTATCTGATTGTCCTATGAATTTTTATTTCTCCAACCTAGTATTATAAAACAGACATATTTGTGGGATGGAAATTATCATTACAGAAAGCTTGCAAACTCACCTTCAGCCTATTTTAGACTATGGGTTTGCTAAAAGGAGATTGTTTCCTTGAAGAAACAGCCATTGTAGAGTATGATGCCTTAGGTGAAATTCTGGGCCCAACCCATGAGCTTCAAAATTCTACATTTGCATTTGAAAACACATGTAGATCCCCACAGAATTGTGAGAACAGAAGAATTGTTGTTGTTGTTGTTAGGAGACATCCTGTCAGTACTAACTCAGCACAACAGAACAAAACACTGCCTGGCCTTGGGCCAACCTCACAATGGTTGCCACGCTTGAGCCCATTGATGCTGCCACTTTGCCAATTCATTCCACTGGGGTCTTCCTCTTTTTCTCTGACCCTCCACCTTACCAAACATGATATCCTTCTCCAGTGACTGGTCCCTCCTGACAATATGTCTGAAGTATGAGAGATGAAGTTTGGCCATCTTGGCCTCCAAGGAGCACTCTGGCTGCACTTCTTCAAACACAGATCTGTTGGTTCTTTTGGCAGTCCATGGCACTTTGAATACTCTCCTCCAAAACCATAACTCAAAAGCATTAATTCTTCTGTGGTCTTCCTTATTCACTGTCCAGCATTCACATGCATATGTGGTTACTGAAAATACCATGGCTTGGGTCAGGCACACCTTAGTCCTCAAGCTGACCTCTTTGCTCTTCAACACTGTAAAAAGTTTTTGTGCAGCAGATTTGCCTAATGCAATACGTCCTTTGATTTCTTGACTGCTGCTTCCATGAATGTTGATAGTTGATCTAAGAAGAATGAAATTCTTGACAACTTCAATCATATCGCCATGGATAAGAATGTTGTTTATTGGTCCAGTAGTGAGGATTTTTGTTTTCTTTACATTTAGATGTAATCCATACCAAAGGCTGTGCTCTTTGATTTTCATCAGTAAATATTTTAAGTCTTCTTCACTTTCAGCAAGCAAGGTTGTATCATATGCATATCTCAGGTTGTTAATGAGTCTTCCACCAATTCTAATGCCATGATTTTTTCATATAACCCAGCTTCTTAGATTATTTGCTCAGCATACAGGTTGAATAAGTATGGTGACAGAATGAAGCCCTGTAGCACACCTTTCTTAATTTTAAAACATTCAGTATTCCCATGTTCTGTTTGAACACCTGCCTCTTGGTCCGTGTACAGATTCCTCATGAGCACAATTAATTAAGTGTTCTAGAATACACATACTTTGCAGTATTGTCCATAGCTTGTCATGATCCACATAATTGAAGATCTTTGCATAGTCAATAAGGTGCAGGCATCTTTCTAATATTCTCTACTTTCAGCCAAGATCCATCAGACATCAGCAATGATATCCCTCATTCCATGTCCTCTTCTGAATCTGGCTTGAACCTCTGGAAGTTTTCTGTCAATGTATGCTTGCAGCCATTTCTATATTACCTTTAGTAAAACTTTACTTGCATGAAATTTCAAAGATATTGTCTGATGATTTCTGCATTGCATTTTGTCACCTCTCTTTAGAATGGGCACAAATTCGGATCTCTTCCAATCAGTTGGCCAGATAGCTGTCTTCCATATTTCTTGGCATAGATGAGTGAGTGCCTCCATTGCCACCTCACTTTTTAAAAAGCTTTCAATTTTTATTCTATCAATTCCTAGTGCCTTGTTCTCTGTCAATTCCTTCAATGCACCTTGGACTTCCTCCTTCAATATCATTGACTCTTGATCATATGCTACCTCTTGAAATGGTTGAATATCAGCCATGTCCTTTTGGTACAGTGACTCTGTATATTCCCTCCATCTTCTTTTGATGTTTTTTGCATCATTCAATGAATTTCCCAGAGAATCCTTTAATAACAAAACTCGAGGCTTGAATTTGCCTTTAGTTCTCCCAGCTTGAGAAATGCTGAGTGTATTCCCTTTGGTTTTCTGACTCCAGATCTTTGCACATTTTGTTGTAATATTTGGCTTTATCTTCTTGAGCTGATCTTTGAAATTTTCTGTTCAGATCTTGGACCTCCTCATTTCTTCCATTTGCTTTAGCATATCTACACTGGAGAGCAAGTTTCAGTGTCTCTTCTGACACCCCTTTTGATCTTTTCCTTCTTTCTTCTTTTCTCAATGACTTTTTGCTTTCTTCCTGTATGATGTTCTTGATGTCATCCCATAACTCTTCTGGTCTTCAGTCTTTAGTGCTTAATGTATCAAATCTGATCTTCAGATGATCTCTAAATTCAGGTGGGATATATTCTAGGTCATATTTTGTACCTCATAGGAACAGAAGAATTAGATTGAATAAAAGACCTACAGAAGAAAAAAAAAAAAAAGTGACCTCTTCTAAACAGAGACAGAGAGTTGTTACACCAGAAGAGTAGCAAAGATATTGTTGTCATTGTTGTTAAGTGCTCTTGAGTCAATTTTGAGTCATAGCAACCCTGTATAGGGTTTCTGAGGAGTGGCTGATGAACCTGAACCACTGATCTTGTGATTCTAACCAACCTTGCAGTCCCGTGCATTATCCCACAGTGCCACAGAACCAAAAGCCAGAGCATGAGACAGAGAAGTGGGATTCCAAGCCCACAGAGTGAGTAAAGCTGAGTGACTTTGGGTTATTCTTTGATGGTTGAGACACTATTAGCTTTCTGAGATGGTTCATTTTATACCCATGTGTAGGGACAGAAACTTAATACTCCCAAATGATTACACCAAGACCACCTCTAAACCATATCTTCTGACCCTTCCTCCATTCCTGCTGTCCAGGAAGAAGCAAACAGCTCCCTCCTCCAGCAATCTTGCTCTTCCTTTAATTATTCATATGCTAGGTCAGTCAGAATGGATTGCAATGAGAAGGCACTTAACAACAACTTAACAACAGGAAGGAGCCTATAGGCCTTCCTCTCATTATGCTAGAGGAAATTTCATTGTTCTCTAGGATGGAACAGGCAACTCTGCACCTTTGACTCTCCTACCTCTTCTAGTTCCCTAGTTCTGTATACCACCCTTAACTGCCCTTCCACTTGTGACTACTCCATACAAAAAGACCTGTGCCCCACCCCTTGCTCTGAAAAACCTGATGATCCAGCCTGCTGCTACTGGACACAGCTGTGTTTCACCCTCTGTATGCAAATTTCCTTGTGAGTAAACCATCTCCTTTATTCTCTTTTATTATCCTTTCAGTAATAAATTATTGTCTCTCAGAATAAATTTTGGGGTTTTTTTGGTTTTGTTTTTTTCCCAGTCTTTTGGCACCTATGTATTCAGAAGGCTTTTCTCTTCTGGGTCTGAAACCCAACACCTTGCTAGAGCTTCAAGGTTTTACAGTTACAAGTAAATGCTAACATCCACAGCTCACTGATGTCATCCTATCAATATCTTCCACTTTCTTTTACCCAGACCCAACAGAGCATAAACGTTGTTCGGTTGTTTTGTGGGAGTTACAAACTATTGCTAGAAGAGACATTAGAAAAGTCACTATATTACAATTATTTACAGGAAAAAAGGCCAAGCTCAACTTTGCATTTGAGTTACTTTGGAGTAGATGACTCTCAAATATTTAACAACTGGGTTGACACTACAACTAATAGATCACTCCACTGTATTATTACTTTCCTGCTGAGTATCCTATCTTGTTAGTAAGATATTGTGACATGGTAGTGGTATGCCATGAAGTTGGTTCCTACTCATAGTGACCCTGCATAAGGTTTCTGAGGCTGTAAATCATTAAGGGAGCAGAAACTCTCATTTTTCTCCTGCAGAACTGCTGGTAGTTTTGAACTGCTGACCATGAGATTAGCAGACCAACTCATAACTACTATGCTACCAGAGCTCCTTATTGTGACATAGAGTATTTAATTATGGGTTTTAAGGTCACAAAAAGATACTGATCATTTTGTGACTCTAAGTCTAGGTATAGTTGAAGCCATAATCATCGGTTGGATCAATTGTGTATAATCAGAGAAGAGAGAACTGAGGATTTGGAATCAGCAATCAAGTACTTGATTAAGGAAGACACACCCTCAAAAATGGTTGTGTAATAAAGAGAAAGGAAAACATTATCAGAGATAGTAATATATATTGTAAAGACTTTTCTTTCAAAACTATACCTAAAAGGATTGTCATTTATTAAGGAGTGATCTCACTAAAAATCTGATGTCTATCCTGTGATGTATGGTAAGTGGATATTTGTTGCAATCAGATTTAGAGGAATATCAATATGTGGACTAATGAAGTTACCGTAAATTATAAAGTTAGCCAAGGAAGCTTCTTAAATATGCTATATTAGAAAGATTTTGTGTCAGCCTCTTACTAATTTTACTAATTTTTTATTCTTTATTATGAGTCCTGGTGTGGCACTGCGGGTTAACGTGCTGTACTGCAAAGTCAGTTTGAACCATAAGGTTGGCTGTTCAAGCTCATGAGCTGCTCCTCAGAAACCCCATACCTGATCACTGTGGGTCAGAAACCACTCAGTAGCATATAACAATAACATTATGATTACTGGGTCCCAATAATTGTATATGTCTGTATGTAACATACCCTTATATCAATATCATTATTGATGAATGATTCAGGAAAACTATAGCATGTAATGGCAAAATATAAAGAGAAATTATATAATCAGAAAGAAAGAATGAAGAGACATAGGAAAGTAAGAGAGAGATAAAGAAAGAAAGGAAAGAAGGAAGGAAGGCAAAAAGGAAGGAAGTAAGGAAGAGAGGAAGAAAACAGAAGGAAGAAAGAAACAAAACGAAGGAAGAAAGAAAAACAGGTACTTTGTGAACTTGTTTCTGTGCAATACAGCCCTTCTTAATATCTAAGCATCATGCAGGCTCTAACTATCTAATTATTGTGTTCTGATTAAGAGCTGCTGTTTGAGCACAGTGGGTTGTCAGAGTTCAGGAAATTAAAAACAACAGGTTTGCAGTATAAAACACTAAGGAAAAGAACTACAGTTGATTTCTCAAGCCAATAAGTGCTAAGTTACACTTATTCTCTTGCTTCAAAGTTTCCAATAATGTTTTTCTCTACTGATCAAAACACCTCCCTATGATAAGAGTCCCTAATTCAATGTCTATGTGCTGACAGATTGTTTAATGTTTCCTTTAACAAAAACACATAGAGATCAGTATGTGAGGGGTGAATGAAACTGTTCAGTGCTTTCAATTTTGTGCCTGGAGTGTAAAAATCTCTCCATCCCCTGATGACTGTAAATGATGATCGCTTCAAAAGTCCAAGAATAAGTGCCCCCTTTCTGATCACAGGAAAGTACTTTCCTTGGCAGTGCTTTAATTGCTTATACTTCTCAGTGCATGGACTCTTGCCTTTGGGACCATGTTACTTGAGAACATAAACCTTAATCTCTAATAAATGCAGACATAAACTACAATGGTACCAGCTATTCTCTTTGCGTTCTATAAGAGGAAGTAAAATAATTCTGGAAATGAGCATTATTAATACATTAGTAGATTTTGCTTTATTAGTTCTACAGAAAATGATAGCATTAAAAGTAGTTCTGGAAAGATTCTACCTTTTCTAAATACAAGTGGATCGCTACCATTAAAAAATATATATATATGATGGCATGCACTATTATTATGATTGGAACTTTAGAAGAATCAGTGATGTTTCTAAGAATCTATTATAAATTTTAATATTTTTCTTATTTTAGCATATTGCTGTTGTTATTGCATGTCATCAAGTCAGTTCTGAGTCATAGTGTCCCTATAAAAGCATTCCAAAAAGCAGCTGGTGGGTTTGAACAGCCAACTTTGTGGCTAGCTGCCAAGTACTTACTTACCCTATAGCACTGAATGAGGACTCCTTTAGCATATTGTTATTGTTGTTAAGTGCCATTGAGTTGGTTCTGACTCATAAGACCCTGTAGAGGGTATCTGACGAGAGGCTGGTGAGCTTGACTGCCTACCTTACCGTTCAAACCAACCTTGCTGTCCAGCGCAATAACCCGTAGTGCCACACCAGGACTCCTTTAGTATATTGTTGTTGTTGTTGTTAAGTGCCATAGAATCAGTTCTGAACCATAGTGACCGTGTATAGGATTACCAAGGAGCAACTGGTGAGCTTGAACCACTAACCATGAGGTTAAAACTGACTTTACAGTCCATCACAGTAATTCACAGCACCATACCAGGACTCCCTTAGCATATTAGAGGTGGTCAATAATTTTCATTTTTTATGTTTTTTAAAAAAAATTTTGTTGTGAATTGAATGAAGGTTTAAAGAACAGATTATCAGTTTTATATGACAAAATTATATATTTTGTTTCCTTTCAGTTATTGCAATACCCTTCATGTACCATCAGTTATTAGTATTTACTTCTATTGCCTCTCTTTTTTTTTCAATATATAATATTATATATGTATAAATAACAGCTGGCTATTTACAAGAGGAAGGAGCTCTGGTAGCACAGTGGTTACGAATCAGGCTGCAAACATGTATTTCAATCCTAATAATAGTGCATGTCATCATATATTCTTTTTTAATGGTAGTGATACACTTGTATTTAGAAAAGGTAGAATCTTTCCAGAACTAATTTTACGCTATCAGGGAAAGCAGTTCGAAACTACCAGCTGCTCCAAAGGAGAAAGATGAGGCTTTTTGCTCCGGTAAAGACAGCCTCAGAAACCCTGTATAGGGTCACTATGAGTCGGAGCTGACTCCACGGCACATAACAACAACAACAGTATTTACAAGGGGACACACACAAACACGGATCCAGGGGAGATGGGGCTGGAAGATATGGTTGAAAGGTGGAGGAGCGGCTGGGGTTGGGGGGAAGAGGCCCTCTCTCTAGGCAGGGCAGGCTTCTCAGGGGTTTAAGTGCTAAAGTAAAGGAGGAGGAAAAGGAGGAGGAGGGTGACACAAACCACTCCTAAGATGATCATCATCTTGAGGTTTTGCCACCAGTATTTCCGCTTGAGCTTAGCTGCTTGTTTCAGACTGGGAGGCCCCTGCTGGAGTGTATCTGCATGGTCATCCAGTTACTATAGTTTTTAGTTCCGCTCCAGGACTTTGTCCACGTTCACCCTCAAGATGTTCACCACCTCGTCCACGTGGGCCTGAATCTGCTGCAGTCTCCTATTACTGGTGAGATTTGGAGGGGGTGCTGGGGGTCTTCCCTCCCCAGCCGGGGCGGCGGCAGAGGTGAGGGGGCCGGGGGCAGTGGCAATGGTAGCAGACATTGCGAAGGCAGTGGGCGAAGGACTTGGCTGTGGCAGTGATGGCAGGGGCAGCAGTGGCTCTTGCTGGCTCTGACTGGCGCTGGCTGTCTAGGATGGGAGGATGGCGGAGCCCCAGGTCACCCACCCTGTTTCCCTATTTTCATTTTTCCTCTGCCAACCTGCCTTTTGTATATTTCCTTTCATATTACCTAAGTTAACATATGTATATCATCTGTTCTTTTTTGTTGCAATCGAGTTGGTTCCAATAATAACAATCATATATGTGGTGCTGTGGGATAATGTGCTGGATTGCAAAGTCGGTTTGAACCGCAAGGTCTGCAGTGCAAACTCACCAGGCACTCCTTGGAAACCCTATACAGAGTCGCTATGGGTCGAACTGACTCGACAGTTCAACAATGAACAGCAAAACAAAACACTACCCAGTCTGGCATCATTCTTACAATTGTTATTACATTTGAGTCCATTGTTATTGTCACTGTGTCAATCCATGTTATTGGGGGTCTTCCTCTCTATCACTGACCCTACACTTTTCAAGCACGATGTTTTTCTCCAGAGACATGTCCCTCCTGGTAATACATATGTACAAAGTGACACCCAAAGGATGAAATAGCTAGGAATAAATGTAACCAGAGAAAGCAAAGGACCTATACAAAGAAAACTACAAAATGCTACTACAAGAAACCAAAAGAGACTTACAAAAACGGAAGAATATATCATGCTCCTGGATAGGAAAACTTAACATTGTGAAAATGTCAATACTGCCCAAAGCAATCTACACATATAATGCAATCCCAAACCAGATTCCAATGACATTCTTCAGAGATGGAAAAAACAAATGCAAACTTTAAATGGAAAGGAAAGAGACCCAGGATAAGCAAAGCATTACTTAAGAAGAAGAATAAAGTTAGCAGCCTCTCACACCCTGATTTCAAATTTTACTACATGGCTAGAGTGGTCAAAACAGCTTCGTACTGGTATAAGGAAAGATACATAGATCAATGGAACAGAATCAAGAATCCAGAAATTAACCCATCCACATACAACCAACTGATTTTCAACAAAGGGCCTAAGTATATTGCATGGGGAGGAGATAATGTCTTCAACAGATGGTGCTGGCAGAACTGGAAAGTGATATGCAAATGATTGAAACAAGACCTTTACCTCATGGCATATAAAAAAACACAACTCAGCATGGATTAAAGACCTAAATGTGAATGCCAGAATTATAAAGCCCATCAATGAAAAAATAGGGACAAATTTTAGGGCTCTCTAATACAGAGCACACACAGACTGTCAAACATTATGAAAATTACACAAACAAAATCAGGCAAAATAGATGATTGAGACATGAATATTAAAAACGTATGTGCATCAAAAGACTTCACCAAAAGAGTAAAAAGGAAGCCTACAGAATGGGGAAAAAAATACTTTGCAATGATGTATCAGACAAGGGACCAATTTCTAAAATATATAGGAAACTAAAACACTGCTACAAGAAAAAGACAAATAACCCAAATAAAAAATGGGTACAGGATATGAACAGACTCGTCACCAAGGAAAGAGATTCAGGCAGCCAAAAAATGTATGAAGAAATGTTCACAATCACTAGCCATTAGAGAAATGCAAATCAAAACAACAATGAGACATCATCTGACACCAGCAATAACAGGAAAGGTCAAAAAACTAGAGGACAATAAATGCTGGTGAGGATGCAGAGAGACTGGGACCCTCCTACATTGCTGGTGGGATTGCAAAATAATCCAACCACTCTGGAAAACAGTATGGCACTTTCTCAGAAAGTTGGAAATAGAAATACCTTATGCTCCAGCAATTCCTTTACTTGGTATTTACCCACAAGAAATACGAGCCATAACAAAAGTAGATATATACACACCAATGTTTGTTGTTGTTGTTGTTAAGTGCCTTCGAGTCGGTTCCGACCCATAGCGACCCTGTACAGGGTTTCCGAGGGTGTAAATCTTTACGGGAGTAGAAAGCCTCATCTTTCTCCCGCGGAGCGGCTGGTAGTTTCGAACCACTGACCTTAAGGTTCGCAGCCCGATTCGTAACCACTACACTACCAGAGCTCATAGCAGCACTATTTACGATAGCAAAAAATGGAGACAGCCTAAGTGCCCATCAAATGAAGAATGAATAAACAAACTGTAGTACATACACACAATGGAATACTATTCTACCTTGAAGAATAACAAGGAAGCAGCAAGCCACCGCATAACATGAATGAACCTTGAGGACATTATGCAGAGTGAAATTAGTCAGTCACAAAAGGAGAAATACTGCATAGGACCATTATTGTAAAAGCTTTGGAAAATGCACCCACAATAAAAAGGAAAAAAAACAAAGAATTATTTGTTGGTTACCAGGATGTAGGGGGTGGGGCAAGGGGAGAGAGGGGAAAGTGGAGCACAGGGTAGAGAATTGACACAGGATAGTTTGGGTGTTGGGAGGAGGAAATACACAAGAAGGGGGAAGGGAATGGAAGAACAAGGTGGATGGAAGAACATTTAGGCACATTTGCATGGTCTAAGTGGGACAGAGGTAAATAGTGATGTATGCTCAACCTTGGAACAACAGAGCTCTGTGATACAGAGATTGAGGAAGGTTTGAATAGGTAAAAGAGGGAAAATAATGTTAAGATGCTTGACTGTCTTTTGAATCTTGGTTTCCCTTGCCTACTATTGTAAAATAGACACTTGAGGGGGAGAGAAAGGAATAGTCAAAAACATCGTTGTAAAAAGCTTGTAAGTCCATTTTCTCCCCATAACTGATTAGAATATCAAAAATGGAGCTAGAACTTTCCTAGTAAAAGAGGCTTCCTGTGGAGCCTTTGCATTGCATATACCATAGGTGGAAACCTGATCCCCATCCAGAATCTTCAAAGGTAGGAAATTTCCAATGGAAAAGAAAGCAGACCGACCTGTAGCAGCTAGATGAACAGAAGATACTTCTTGAAAGAAAGACCAGCAGGAAAAAATCAGAAACAAGGCAATCTGATTGACTACTACAAGAATAAGCAAGTTGTTCGCTGGGGAGCCATCAAGGTAAGCAATCAGGTCCCCTAGGGCAAACCCCCTTCCAAGATAGAGACTCAAGAGGAATACATGAGCAGGCATGTGGTTTGCTGCTGACCACATTGGTCTACCGATAAGGAGAATTAGAATAAAAACAGCAATGATGTTTGAGCTTATTCCGACCATGTTCAGTTGACTCCTGTCAACCTGGATTGAGACCTGTTTGGCCAGCAGTATGGCGAGACCTGAGGACTCCTGAGTCCAGGGACAGGGACATGGCCACAGGGGACTAGAGTGGAGAGTGAAGCATCCAGCTGAATTCAGAGGAGATGCATCAGAACACCCATAATTGCAGATAGTACTCACTAAGGAGCTCTGGTAGCGTAGTGGTTACGAATCGGGCTGCAAACCTTAAGGTCAGTGGTTCGAAACTACCAGCCACTCCATGGGAGAAAGATGAGGCTTTCTACTCCCGTAAAGATTTACACCCTCGGAAACCCTGTACAGGGTCGTTATGGGTCGGAACCAACTAGACAGCACTTAACAACAACAACAACTCATTTGACCTGGCTTCAATGGATGGGTGATTAGAACTGAATTAGAGGAATAAAGAAGAGGAAAAAAAGAGTAATCTGCTACAATTTGATGAATTTATAGCAGATTAGTAGCTCAAAAGAGGGAACGAATCTTTATAGTGAGGGTCATTCCCACCCCCTCAGTACACAAGGTTGACAGGGATGGACAACTTAGACATTGGTTGACTTAGACCACTGGGGAAGGGAGAATCTCTACTGAGTGGTTTCCAACCTGTCTGGACAGGACTGGTGAAAGGAGATGGTGATAAGACTCTTGTGGTTCAATAGTGAATGATTGCTATCAGGTATGATTAGGAGTGCTGCAAATGTAAATGTAGATGTTTTGTAACAAAAGGAAGGGAGTGTTTGATCTTGTAGTCCAGGAGTGAGTGGAGGAGGAGTGGAGGAAAGAAGAACGAAGTGTGGGACCCTATTTAGAGAAGCAGTGATGCCAGAGATGGAGGCAGAGACAATGATGTGGAGAGATGGAGCCGCTGGGAACTCTGGACTCAGAGGTAGAGGGTCTGTGTGCTGGTGGCCGGAGGCAGGCTTGTGGGTTGTTTGGTTGTTTGAATGGTTATATATTCCTAAATTCTTCGGTGTACTTTACCTGTTAACAGAGGGAATGGAATCAAATGTTGTTAAATGATGATGCATGGAGGGGATTATAATCATTGCAGTGAAATGAAATACAATAGGATGAATGTAAACCTGATGTTCTCCCATGTAAACTGTCACTCAATTCACAATAAAAACTTAAAAAAAAGAGAGAGAGACGAAATCTTGTCATCTTCTCTTCTAAGTATTCTGGCTATACTTCTTTAGGACAGATATTTGTTCTTCTGACAATCCATGGTACATTCAATATTCTTTGCCAGCACCATAATTCAAATGCATCAATTCTTCTACAGTCTTCCTTATTCATTGTCCAACTTTCACGTGCATATGTGGTGTTTGAAAATACCTTGGCTTGAGTCAGGTGCACTTCAATCCTCAACGTGAGCTCTTTACTCTTTAACAGTTTCAACAATTCTTTGCAGCAGATTTGCCTGATGCAATATGTCCTTTGATTTCTTTACTGATGATTGCATGTCTGTAAATTGTGGATCAAAGCAAAAAGTTTTTGACAACTTCAGTCTTTTTCCATTTACCATGATGTTACTTTTTGTTCCAGTTGTGAGGATTTGTGTTTACTTTACTCTGAGGTACAATCCAAACTGAAGGCTATGATCTTTATCACTTTAAGTCCTCTTCGTTTCCAGTAAGCAAGGTTGTATCATCTGCATATTGCAGGTTGTTAATGAGCCTTCCTTCAATCCAGATGCCATGCTCTTCTTCATATAATCCAGTTTCTCAGATTATTTGCTCAATATGTAGATTGAATATGTATGGTGAAAGGGTACATACCTGGTGGACCATTCAGTATCCCCTTGTCTCTTGGTCTATATACAGTTTCCTTATAAGCACAGTTAAGTTTCTGTAAAACCCACCCTTCCCAATGTTATCTAAACTTGGTCATTATTCACACAATCAAAAGCCTTTGCATAGTTAAAAAAAGCACATCTTTCTGGTATTCTCTGATTTTCACCAAGATCCATTTGACTTCAGCAATGATATCCTCAGTTCCATGTCCTCTTCTGAATCTAGATTGGATTGTAGTGTTACAAATATTTTTGAATGATCATCAGAATAATTTCACTTACATGTGATATTAATGATATTGTTTGATGATTTCTGCATTCCATTGGGTCACCTTTGTTTAAAATGTCACAAATATAGATCTCTTCTTATCGGTTGGCCAGGTAGCTATCTTCCAAATTTCTTGGAATAGATGAGTGAGTGCCTCCAGTGTTGCATCAGTTGGTTGAAATATTTCAATTTGAGTTCTGTCAACTCCTGGAGGCTTGTTTTTTGCCAATGTCTTCAGGGTAGCTTGAACTTGTTCTTTCAGTACCATCAGTTCTTGATCATATGTTGCCGTTTGAAATCACTGAACATTGACCATTACTTTTTGGTACAGTGACTCTTTTATTCCTTCCATCGTCTTTTGATGCTTTCTACATCATTCAATATTTTGCCCATTTTTGTTTTGTTTGTTAAGTGCCGTCGAGTTAGTTCCGACCCATAGCAATCCTGAACGGGGTTTCTGAGGCTGTAAATCTTTATGGGAGCAGAAGCCTCATCTTTCTCCCACAGAGCAGCTGGTAGTTTTGAACTGTTGCCCTTGCAGTTCGCACCCTGATTCGTAACCACTGCACTACCAGAGCTGCTTATTTTGCACATGTTGTTGTTGTTAAGTGCCGTCGAGTCAGTTCCGACCCATAGAGACCCTGTACAGGATTTCTGAGGCTGTAAATCTTTATGGGAGCAGAAAGCCTCATCTTTCTCCTGCGGAGCAGCTGGTAGTTTCAAACTGCTGACCTTGTGGTTTGCAGCCCGATTTATAACCACTACGCTACCAGAGCTCCTTTATTTATTAATATATATAATATTTTGCCCATAGGATCCTGCAATATTGCAAGTTGACACTTGCACATTTCATTATAAAGCTTGAATTTGTCTTCTGGAGCTGCCTTTTGAAATTTCCTGTTCAGCTCTTTTACTTCCTCATTTCTTACAGTCGCTTTAGCAAGCTTATGCTGGAGAGCAAGTTTCAGAGTCTCTTTGGACATACATTTTGGTCTTTTCTCTCTTTCCTGTCTTTTTAACGATCCTTTGCTCTCTTCTTGTGTGATGTTCTTGATGTCATCCCACAAATCTACTAGTCTTTATTCATTAGTGTCTAACGCATTCAATTGCTTTTGATATGGTCTCTAACTTCAGATGGGACATGTTCAAGGTCATATTTTGACTCTCATAAAATTTTTTTTAATTTTCTTCGGCTTTTACCTGAAGTTGTGTATGAATAATTGATGATCTTTTCCACAGGTTGCTGTCTACCTTGTTTTGCTAATGAAATTGAGCTTTCCTGCTCTTTCTTCTTACAGATGTAGTCAATTTGGTGTATTTGTATTCCATCTGATGAGGTGCATGTGTATAGTTGCTGCTTATGTTATAGAAAAGAAGTATTTGCAATAAGTAAGTCTTTGGTCATGGAGTGGTCCTTACTGACAACACGTCCAAAGTATGAGAGATAAAGTCTTACCATCCCCAGTGCTAAGGAGAATTCTAGCTGTACATCTTCAAAGATAGATTTGTTTGCTTTTCTAGAATTCCATGGTACTTTTAATATTCTTTGCCAACACCATAATTCAAATGAATCTATTTTTCTATGGTCTTCCTTATTGCATTGTCTAACTTTGCATATGATATGATTAAAAACACCAGGACCAGAGTCAGACATATCTCAGTCTTCAAAGTGATATCTTTGCTCAATACTTTAAGAGGTCTCGTGTAATAGATTTGCCTAATGCAATACTTCCTTTGACTTGCTGACTCCTGCTTCAATGCGTTTTAGTTGTGGACTCAAGAAAAATGAATTCTTTACAACTTCAGTATTTTTTCCACTTATCATGTTATTTATTGATCCAGTTGTGAGGATTTTGACTTTCTTTTCATTGAAGGTCAATCTGTAATGAAATCTGTGGTCTTTGATCTTCATCAGTAAGTATTTCAAGTCCTCTTTTCTTCCTGCAAGCAAGGCTGTATCATCTGCATATCACAGGTTACTGAAGAGTCTTCCTTCAATCCTGATGCCATGTTCTTCTTCAATTACTCCAATTCTCATGTTGCTTGCACAGCATACATATTTGTAAGTGTGGTTAAAAGATACAAGCCGGACACACTTTTCCTCATTTTAAACCATTCAGTATGAACAATTAAGTTTTCATGAATTCCAATGTTTTGCAATGTTATCCATAGTGTATTATGATCCACATAGTTGAATGCCTTTGCATAGTTGATAAATCACAAGTAAACATCATTGGTATTCTCTGCTTTCATCCAAGATCCATATGATGTCAATAATGATATCCCTCATTTTATATCATCTTCTGAATCTGGCTTGAATCTCTGCAGCTCCCTGTCCATGTACTGCTGAAGATACTTTTAAATTATCTTCTCACAGTCTGTAAAAAAAACAAAACAAACCAAAACCTCACTGCCAGAGTCAGTTCTGACACACAGTGACCCTGTGTCCCTGTGTATGGTTTCTGAGACTGCAAATATTTATAGGAGCAGACAACCTCATCTTTCTCCTGTTGAATAGTTGGTGACTTTGAATCACCAACCTTGTAATTAGCAGTCCAATGTTTACCCTACAAAACCACCAGAACTTTTTACAGTTTATTGCTGTTAAGTGCCATTGAGTAGGCTCCAACTCATGGGGTTTCTGTGAAGTGGCTGGTGGGTTTGAACTGCCAACCTTGCACTTGTCAGTCCAGTGCTTATCTTACAGCACCACACCAGTATTATCATTGTTGTTGTTGTTGTTAAGTGCTGTCGAGTTGATTCTGACCCATAACGACCCTGTATAGGGTTTCCAAGGAGCAGCTGGTGAGCTTGAACCACTGCCCTTGCAGTTCAAACAACTTTGCAGTCTGATACATTAGCCCACAGTGCCACACCAGGAGAGAAAGATGAGTCTTTTTGCTCCCACAAAGATTTATAGGCTCAGAAACCCTATGCAGAGATGCTGTGAATTGGAACTGACTCCATAGAACTTAAGTACAACTTTCTAAGAAACATATATCTACAACTCAATAAATACAAGCAAAATAACAGACATCAGGGTTCCACTGCAATACTTTAAAATTCATTGCTTCTTATTGTTATTTGGTTAATCATTTATTCATTTATTTATTAGGCCATTTTGCTGGAGTATATTAACTTCTAAAGTACTTGATATTTGGAAGACTGTGTTCTATAGGAGGAGCTCTAATTTCATTTTGGATCTTGACATAATTTCCAAAGTCATTTGAGTTCTCTCTGTTACTTCTCCTGTTTGCTAAGCATTAAACTAGCAATGTGGCTGTGCTTAGACAGGTCCAGGACAAGCTCAAGGAGATCAAGTTTGCTCTCAAGAAGAGTGTGCTTGAAAGTAAGTTAACTAGTATGCATAAAGATGTTCACACAGAATAATTAGAGATCTTATCTGGGTATTTATTGGTAGCAGTCAATCAGACACATAAGTTAAGGTTTAGAGGTTCTGGTATTGTCTTTTAACTACCTTGAGACTAAGACTCACGGTTACATGATTATAAGCCATATCCTAGTCACCAGGAAGCCAGGTGGTCATGGACTCCAGACCCAATCCTGTAACCATTTTTAGGTACAATTACGTACATATCTCAGGCATGGTCTTTTTCCTGCTTCTGTAGTCCTGCATTTGACAGTGATGGATTATACCTGATCTTGTGATGACTTCCTTTATTCTCTATCATATAATGAACATTATGACTGGGTCAAGTGGATTCCGTAGGTCTCATGTTGATGATTTCCCTCATTCAAATGATTATTTTGTTTTTGTCCTGTTTACAAGTATAAACAACATCTCTGTGTGGTTCTGTAGGATAAGCACTGGACCGCAAGGTCGGTTTGAACTGCGAAGTTGGCAGTTCAAACCCACCAGCTATTCCTTGGGAACCTTATACAGAGTCACTATAAATGGAACTGACTTAACAGCACTTAACACCACCACCACCACCACCACCACCAGAAAACATATTGGGCCCTGGTAGGGCACTATAGGATAAGAATTACAAGTGTAGGGAATTGTTTAACGTCTCTTCTAATCATGTTGTTGTTGTTAAGTGCTGTTGAGTCCATTTGATTCAAAGAAACTCTGTATAGGATTTCTGAGAAGCAGCTGGTGGGTTTGAAATGCTAACCTTTACGTTGGAAATACAGTGCTTATCTTGCAGTGTCAAATTTCTACCAAACTACTTTGTCTTAGTAGGTCTGAGTAAGAGAAAATGGGGAAAGATGCTGATAGATGTTATGATCTATTTTTCAGAGATTGTTAACAGGATTGTTATTAGAAATACTTAGAAATCTAATGAGGGGATTGGTCAATGCCACCATCCTGCTGGGTACTAAATAAGCCATCTCAGAAGCAGGAGGAGGATCTCACTCCCAACAAAGAAGATAAACCAGAAATAGAGTGCATCCTTTGGACCAAGAGATTTCCTGTACATTGAACCCCTCAACTCAGGGACAAACAGCTGTGATAGTGCAGGGGTGGAAGAGAAGCAGTAATAGCACAACAACAAGAACCAGAGGATGAAATAGATGGGGGAACTTCCCAGTCCATGGAGCAAATAAAGCTGAGTGCCTTCAGGCTAAGGCTATTGGTGGAGTAATATGTCCTATGGGCATTTATCAGCAGCCCTAAAACAACTTTATTAACATGACCTGGGATTTATTAACATAACTTTATTAACAACTACCTGTGGTCATGGCGTGGAGAGGCTATCCTAACAGAAAGAACTGTGCACTGTGCATTTTGGGGTCCTGACTTATAAACCATTAATTTCCCTAATAAGTCTCACCACTGTGTGTATGTTTTCTTAGTTATATGTGGACATTGCAATGATTTACTGAACCATGCTGAATAAGGAGTGCTGTGGGAGGATGATGTGGTTTCATTCTTTGCAGCACTGGATTTCTAACCACGCTAACCACTAGTTCAGTAGTTCAATCCCTCTAGTTACTCTCAGAAAGCCTGTTCACAATTACTGTAAGTTGAAACTGACCCAATAACACCAAATAGCAACAATAACAGCAATAGAACATGTTAGAATCTGTGGTATTTTCCCCTTAACACAGGACCTTTTTCTTTTTTTTAAATGTTTATATCTACTCCTCTATGAACAATATTATCATTGAGTTTGAAAAGAGATGATGATATGAATGGAGAAAAAAAAGAACAAATACAGGACAATGAAGTTATCACTTAACTAAAATTCTAATCACTAATCAACACATTCCACCACTGATCTGTTAGTTTGTCATACTATGGGGGCTTGTGAGTTGCTGTGGTTCTGAAAGCTATGTCACTGGTATTTTAAATACCAGCAGGGTCCCCATGGTGGACAGGTTTCAGATGAGCTTCCAGATGAAGGCAGACTAGGAAGAAGGAGTGATGAACTACTTCTAAAAATTTAGTCACTGAAAACCTTATGAATAGCAGAGAAACACTGTCAGATATAATGCCGGAAAATGAGCCCCTCAGGTTTGAAGGCACTCAAAATGTGAATGCGGAAGAGCTGCCTCCTCAAAGTAGAGTTGACCGTGATAACACAAATGGAGTAAAGCCCATGGGACTTGTGCCCATTCCAAAGAGAGGTGACCCAACAGAATGCAGAAATCATTGGACAATCTCTTTGATATTCCATGTGAGCAAAGTTTTACTAAAGGTAATACAGAAATGGCTGCAATCATACATTGACAGAGAAATCCCAGAGGTTCAAGATATATTCAGAATCCAACAGCATTTTAGGAGGTTGTGGAACAATATACACTTGTCTGTGGATATTCATCAGCTACATGCTCAAATGTCCCTCATCTGATTATTCAGTAATGCTTGTTAGT
>NW_006408537.1:14527539-14528836 GCF_000296735.1 Chrysochloris asiatica | reverse complement strand
ATTGCATTAGGCAAATCTGCTGTGCAAGACCTTTTCAAAGTGTTGAAGAGCAAAGATATCAGCTTGAAAACTGAGGTGTGCCTGACCCAAGTCATTGTGCTTTCAATAGCCTCATATGCATGTGAAACTGGACAGTAAATAAGGAAAAATGTAGAAGAATTGATGCCTTTGAGTTATGGTGTTGGAGGAGAATATTGAATGTACCATGGGCTGCCAGAAGAACCAATAGATCTATTTTGGAAAAATTGCAGCCAGAGTGCTCCTTGGAGGCCAAGATGGCCAAACTTCATCTCTCATACTTCAGACATATTGTCAAGAGGGAGCTGTCACTGGAGAAGGATATCATGTTTAGTAAGGTGGAGGGGTACAGAAAAATAGGAAAACGCCCAATGAGATGGATTGGCCAAATGGAAGCATCAATGGACTCAAGCATGGCAACAGTAGTAAGGGTGGCCCAGGATTGAGCAGTGTTTCGTTCTGCTGTGCGTAAGGTTGCCCTGAGTCGGTACTGACTCAATGGCACCTAACAACAACAACAACAACAATCAACAATTGGCATCCTGTTGTGGTACTGTAGGTGAAGCACTTGACTGCTAACCACAAGATTGGTTGTTTAAACCCACCAACTACTCCTTGGAAACTCTATAAAGGGTGGCTATGAGTCTGAACTAACTGGACAGCATTTAAAGCAAAACAACAATCAACACATTTATATGTATTTTAGAAGTTCATAATCTAGGCAAATAACAGCAAACCAACAATGAACACACTTTATTGTGTTTTACAAGTTCATAATGTCTATGGCTTTGGGGAGTACTGGTAGGGCACTGTGGAATAATGCACTGGACCTCAAGCTCAGTTTGAATTACATGTCATCAGTTTAAATTCACCAGCTGCTCTTGGAAAACCTATACAAGATCACTATGAGTCAGAACCACCTTAAAGGTACTTAACAAAAACAACATGGATTTTTGAACAGGAACCTTGTTGGTCCTGTGGTTAAGTACTTGATTTAAACCTGCAGCTAGTCTGTAAGAGAAAGATGTAGCAGTTTGCTTCCATAAAGATTTACAGTCTTGGGAACCATATAGCACTGTTATACTCTCTTCTATAGAGTTGATATGAATCAGTGTCAATTCAATGGCAATAGGTATATGGCTTCTTGATACGCAAGTCAATATGCTGTCCTCAAAGACATGTACATAGTGCAATACTCTCTAAGATCTCCTGGAACAACAACAAAACGTTATAGAGTGGGAAATCTTGTTACATGGGAAAAAATGAACATATATATATA
>NW_006408537.1:14518947-14526094 GCF_000296735.1 Chrysochloris asiatica | reverse complement strand
TCATGATCCACACAATCAAAGGCCTTTGCATAGTCAAGAAAGCACAGGTAAACATCTTTCTGATATTCTCTGCTTTCAGCCAAGATCCATTGGACATCAGCAAAGATATCCCTTGTTCCACGGCCTCGTCTGAATCCAGCTTGAACCTCTGGAAGTTCTCTGTCAATGTATGCTTGCAGCTGTTTCTGTATTACCTTTAGTAAAACTTTACTCGCATAGGATATCAAAGAGATTGTCCAATGATTTTCACATTCCATTTAGTCACCTCTCTTTGAATGGGCACAAATATGGATCTCTTCCAATCAGTCGGCCAGGTAGTTGTCTTCCAAATTTCTTGGGAGAGATGAGTGAGTGCCTCCTGTGCCACCTCACTTTCTTGAAAGATTTCAGTTTTTATTCCAACAATTCCTGGTGCCTTGTTTTCAGCCAATTCCTTCAATGCACCTTGGACTTCTTCCTTCAGTATCATTATGCAACCTCATGAAACAGTTGTACATCTACCATTTCCTTTTGGTACAATATCTCTGTGTCTTCCTTACATCTTCTTTATTTTTTTTAATGTTTTATTGTGAATTATGTGATAGTTTACATAGGAGAACATTAGCTTTACATTCATATTATCATATATCATTTTATTGCCATGGTTACAATCCCCTCCATGCATCATCAACCAACCTGCAAGCCTACCTCCCGATCGTCAGCACAAAGCTGCTCTCCCTCTGGTCTAGATTCCCCAGACACTTCATCTCTCCACATCATTGTCTCTGCCTCCATCCTCAGCATCACTGCTTCTCTGGGTAGGGTCTCACATTCTGCTCTTCTCCCTTAATGGTTCCAGGGACCTCTGGTACTGGAGTGCAAAGTTAATCACTCCACCCCTTTTGCTACAAAACACCTACCTTTATATTTCCAACCCTCACAGTCAGTCCTGATGGCAATTATTCATTATTGTACCACAAGAGACCTATCCCCATCTCCTTTCATCAGCCCCAACCAGATTGGATACTACTCAGTAGAGATTCTACCTTCTTCTGCACCCTTTGGATCTAGGCTCTTCTTGAATGCTTGTAAGTCAGTCACTTCTTGCCTTTGTAGCATCTCCCCTCCATTTTGGGAAGCCAATGTCCAAGTTGCCATCCCTGTCTACTCTGTGTATGGAGGGGTGGAATGATCCTCACTGTAAAGATTTGTTCCCTCTTTTGAGCTATTGCATCCATAGGTGTAGGTCAAGTTCAACAAATTGTATCAGATTACTGTTTTTCCTCTTCTTTCTTCTTTTAGTTGAGCTCTGATCATCTAGTTATTGAAGCCAGGATAAGTGGGTATTATCTGCAAGTGTGGGTGTTCTTATACATATGCCCTCTCTTTTTATCAGCTGGATGTTTCACTCTCTACTCTAATCCTCTTTGGTTATGTCACTGACTCTGGGCCCAAGAGTCCCCAGGTCTTGCCACACTGCTGGCCAACCAGGTCTCCAACTGGGTTCACAAGAGTGTATTGACCGTTGTAGGGCTTAGATCACAGCTTCATTGCTGTTTTTCCCTCACTTCCCTATAAGGGACCCTATTGGTCACCAATCAGAGTGCATGTCTGCTCATGTATTTACATTGTGTCTCAGTCTTGGAAGGTAGTTTGCCCTGAGGGGACGCTGCCACTTGCCTTGATGTCTGCTGGGTGAGCAACTTGCTTGTTCTTGTAGTAATCAGTTGGACTGCTGTTATTGTTTTGTTTTTTTCCTGTCAGTCTTTCTTTCAAGAAGTATTTTCTGTTCTTCTAGCTGATCCAGGCTGTTTGGCTTGTACTTCCAAGTGGAAATTTCCCACCTCAGAAGATTCTGGATGCTATTCAGGATTCTACCTATGGTCTTATGTGATGCAGAGGCTGCATAGAAATCCTCCTTCACTAGGCACATTGTAGCTCCATTTTAGGTATTCCAATCAGTTAGAGGGAGAAGATGGACTTACAAGCTTTCTATGGTGGTATTTCTTGCTATTCTTTTCTCGCCCCCTCCGGTGTCTATTTTATAACAGTATGCCAGGGAAACCAAGATTCAAAAGACAGCCAAACATCTTAACATTGTTTCCCACCTTTTGCCCATTCCAACCATGCCTCAATCCCTGTATCCCAGAGCCCTTTTGTTCCAAGATTGTGCATACATCATTATTTACCTCTGTCCCACTTAGCCCATGCAAACTTGCCTAATTGTTTTCCCATCTGCCTTGTTCTTTCATTCCACTCCCCTTCTTGTGTATTGTACCCCTCCCTAGCAACCAAACCATTCTGTGTCTATTCCCTTCCCTGTGCTCCACCTTCCCACCCTCCCCTCACTCTACTTCCTACATCCTGGTAACCAGCAAAGAATCCCCCCTGCTTTAGTATGGATTCTTTTTCTTAGTCTTTTACAATAGTAGTCCTATGCAGTATTTATTCTTTTGTGACTGATTAATTTAACTCAACATAATGTCCTTAAGGTTCAACTATGTTATGTGGTGGCTTCCTTGTTATTCTTCAAGGTAGCATAATATTCCATTATGTGTATGTACCATGAGGTACATATGAGGTCCAGTTGGTTGATTATGTTGTTTAGTTCCTTTGTGTCTTTCCAATTTCTTTTTGGTTGTTCTATCCACTTTTGAAAGTGGTGTATTAAGATCACCAATACCCACTATTATTGTAGTTTCTTCAGTTTCTTTCTTCAAATCTATTATAGTTTGCTTTATATATTTTGGAGCTCTTTCATTGGGAGCACAGATATTTATTATGGTTATGTCATCTTATTCAATTGTCCCTTTAATCATGAGATAATGTCCATCTTTATCTATTATGCTGGTTTTTGCCTTAAAGTTTATTTTATCAGAAATTAGTACTGCCACTCCTATTCATTTTTTATTGCAATTAGCTTGGCATATTTTTTCCATCCTATGACTTTTAATCTGGTTTTGTCTCTGTGTGTAAACTGTCTCTTGAAGACAGCATATTGAAGGATCTTGTTTTCTTATCCATTCTGCCACCCTCCTTCTCTTAACTGGTGTGTTTAATTTGTTTACATTAAGTGTAATTATTGATAGGTATAGATTAATTGGAGTCCTGGTGTGGCGCTGTGTGCTAATGCATCAGACAGCCAAGTCACTTGAACAGTTGCTGTCTCTTCTTGGGTAATATAGGGAAAGAAAGATTCTCCCAAAGGTAAAGGGGGGAACATAAAACAGCAAAACACCTAAACAACAACAAAAAAACAACAACTAGATTTGATACTGTAGTCTATAATCTCATAAAGGGGAGAGGATGGAATGAAGGGAAAAAAAATCTGTAGCCTAATATGAGTATGACATTAATGTGCTCTTTCAGCTTCTTGCCTTCAAGGCCGTCTGTTAAATTTTAAGATGCCACTGTTGTTGTTATGTTATACCTCAGGATTTAATTTAATTTTGGGCCTGTTTTGTTTTTAAACTTACTTTCCCTCTCAACACCCCTTGTTCTGGCCTATTCCCTATTAAGATAAAATAGTTCAGGTGGCTCTTGGCCTGAGAGTATCTGTGAACATGTGTGGCAGAAGAACCCACCAGTGGTGGGGGTGCGGGGTGTTCACTTGCTCAGGTACCCCCTCTAGTCACCAGGTACCCCCTCTAGTATGGAGGTGTGCAAACAGTGGGTGGCCAATGCACAGATACCAAAGAAAAGTAATAAAATCAGAACAAAGCAAAACCAACAAAGTGTAGTATCCACCTTTGCTCCGAGGTTCCCGTGGCATTATCCTGTGGTGTAGGTCTGTTCCTCTGCTTGGTCTTGCTGTTTGGTCTCGCCCAAGTTGTGTGCTCCAGGCCACCAAGCCTGGCAGATTCAAAAGTATGCAATTTCTTACTTCTACTATAAGTCCCATTTGCTATAAGCTTTCAGACTTTTAAAATATTCCTACCTATGTGGCTCAGACTTTTGGAGCTCTGCCCTGAACCCACTTTACCACTTCACCTGGTATTCTGTGGTATTGCTGATGACAAATTTCACTGCACCTCTACCCTATTTGCTATCAAGTCCTCCCTCTCCTTCCATCTGCTTTTGATGCTTTCTGTATCATTTAATAATTTGCCCAAAGAATCCTTCAATAATGAAAGTTGAGACTTGAATTTTTTCTTCAGTTCCCTCAGCTTGAGAAATGCTGAGCGTGTTCTTACATTTTGGTGTTCTGACTCCAGATCTTTGCACATTTTGTTGTAATATTTGGCTTTATCTTCTCGAGCTGATCTTTGGAATTTGCTGTTCAGCTCTTGGACCTCCTCGTTTCTTCCATTTGCCTTAGCATCTCTACACTGGAGAGCAAGTTTCAGTGTCTCTTCTAACATCCATTTGAACTTTTCCTTCTTTCTTGTCTTCTTAATGACTTTTTTCTTTCTACCTGTAGGATGTTCTTGATGTCATCCCGCAACTCTTCTGCACTTAACATATATACATTTTTTTTTCTTTTCTATATATTTATATGCTTTTTCTTGAAACAGTTTGAATTAGCAGGAAAAAAAGCCAGAATTGAAATGAGGACACCAGATTTTTAATCCTGTTTTTTGTTGTTTTTTTTAATCCTGAGCACACTCTGCATTTCTCTTTAAAATTCTGTTTTGTCACATTGCCCATTACTTGATATCAGTGTGCCCCAAGCTACACTTTCTTAAATTATGAGGTTGAACTACATTAGTTTTTTTAAGGTCTACTCCAGTTCACAAGATTGTGACTCTGTATTTATTTTAACATATGTATTTAGAGGGTAATTAATAATTACAGTATTAATTATGCAGACATTATTTAGATTAATATGCTCTATCAGGCACAAACTATAATATTCTGATCACCTAGGGTCACCTCACTTTCACATATTCTCCCTGAGGATACCTCTGAGAAATTCCCATCTGTTGTCCCTTCTGTTCTTCTTTAAATTTCCATTTAATTGTAAAAGTTCTCAAAGGCTTTTCAATTTTAAATTAAGAAAAAAATCAACACAAACCCATAAGAAAACATTTTATTCTCGTGGCTTTAACTGTGAAACTATTAACCAATATAGAAGAAAATTATGACAAATTAATACATATCACTATAGGGTCAGCACTGGACTGTGAACCACAAGGTCAGAAGTTCAAAGCCACAAGCTGTACCCTATAGAGCGTCTTTATGAGTCCGAACCAACTTGAGGACACTTAACAACAACCATTTTTGTATATTAATTGCTGTTGTTGTTGAGAGCCTTTGAGTTGGTTCTGACTCACAGCCATCTTGTATAGGGTTTCTGAGGAGCAGCTGGTGAGTTTGAATCACCGACCTTGTGGTTCAAATGATTCTGTGACCCATTATCTGTCATACAGTTCCACATCAGGATTCCTATATGTTCATAGGTGTATTAAAATCCAAGAGCCTCAGTATTCCCTTGTAACTGGTTTAGCAAAAATCCTTTTTATAGATTTTTTTAAGCTCTTCCAAAATTATCTTACTTCTATAGCTCAATGAAATATTAGACAGGATTTTTTTACTGTAATCATCAACAGCTAGACAAATAAGAAACCATGATATAGTACACAGTGAATAAAGTAGAATAAGAAGTTATCTAGTTTATATTAGTGAGGTAATTCTAATAATGGAATTCATAATTTTCAAATCCAATTTAATATTCAACATAGTCAACATAACTCAATGGCAAGAAGAATAAAATCAATTTTTGGCTTAAGTGCTTTGGGGCCATTAATTTGGAAGATAATATTTTTAGTGAAGTAAAAGGACTTAAGGCTAATTTAACCCAAATCTGAAGACCAGCGCTCTCAGGTGAATGATCTTATATACGATAATCATAATATAAAATTTAAGAAGGCCGAGAACTGGGGAAGTAAGTGAAGCGTAAATTCACAGAATTTGCAGCATAATGCACAAAGATGAAAATGAAGTACTTCATAAAGTCAATAATAAAATGTTACATAATCCTGAGTTATTAAAATTGCCTTTATCAGTAACTACATTTGCTCCTTCAAAGGTAAAACCTGAGTTGTGTCTCATTGTAGAGCATAGGAAAAAATTGTTTCCCAATAATTGAGAACTAACTCTCTTAGTACTAAGGTCTTATTAATGTATTGATTTGGAGACATGCTCCATTTTCTATATGACATCAGATTCTACTTGCTTAAGGATTCAGTGATATTACTACAAGCATTAATTCAGAGGAGGCAGTAGAATGCCAGGGTTAAGAATTTGAGTTTTAGAGTTTGAATCCTAGCTCCCTCAAGTCCTCGAGCAAACTTTTTACTCCTTCTTGGCCTCTTTTTCTTCATCTACGAAATAAGGATGCCACCCTCATAGGTTTGTCCAGAATCACTGGACAATTGTATGTTGTTGTTAAGTTCCATCAAGTCAATTCTAACCCATAGAAACCCTATATAGGGTTTCCAAGGAGCAACTGGTGACCTTGAACCACTGACTTTGCACTTCAAATGACTTTGCAGTCTGATACATTAGCCCACATCACCATACCAGGACAATTATATAATATACATTTAATAACTACTTACCCCTTGCTGCTGTTGTTAAATGCCGTCAAGTCAGTCTAGACTCATAGAGACCCTGTGGAGTTAGTTCTAACTCATAGCAACCCTGTAAAGTGTTTCTGAGGCTGTAAATCTTTATGAAAATAGAAAGCCTCATCTTTCTTCTCTGAAACTACTGGTAGTTTCGAAGTGCTGACTTTGAGATGAGCAGCTCAACTCACAACCCCTACCAGAGTTCCTATTAAAAGTATGTTGTTGTTGTTGTTAGGTGACATTGAGTTGGTACCAACCCACAATGACCTTACCCACAGCAGAACGAAACACTGTATGATCCTGGGCCAACCTCACTACTGTTGCCATGCTTGAGTCCACTGATGCTGCCATTTGGCCAGTCTATCTCATTGGGGATCTTCCTTTTTTTCTCTGACCCTCCACTTTACCAAACATTGTATCCTACTCCAGTGGCTGGCCATTCCTGACAATATGTCTGAAGTATAAGGAGCACTCTGGCTGCACTTCTTCCAAAACAGATCTATCGGTTCTTTCGGCAGCCCATGGCACTTTCAATATTCTCCTCCAACACCATAACTCAAAAGCATCAATTCTTCTACAGTCTTCCTTATTCACTGTCC
>NW_006408537.1:14516562-14518437 GCF_000296735.1 Chrysochloris asiatica | reverse complement strand
ATTATTTGCTCAGCATACAGGTTGAGTAAGTATGGTGAAAGAATACAACCTTGTTGCACACCTTTCTTAATTTTAAAACATTCAGTGTTCCCATGTTCTATTTGAACAACTGCCTCTCAGTCCAGGTACAGATTCTTCATGAGCACAATTAAGTTTTTAGGAATACTCATACTTCGCAATGTTGTCCATAGCTTGTCAGGATCCACACAATCAAAAGGCTTTGTGGAGTCAAAAAAGCGCAGGTAAACATCTTTCTGATAGTCTCTGCTTTCAGCCAATTTCCATTGGACATCAGCAGTGATATCCCTTATTCCACAGCCTCTTCTGAATTCTCCTTGAACCTCTGGAAGTTCTCTGTCAATGTATGATTGTAGCCATTTCTGTATTACCTTTAGCAAAAACTTTACTCACATGGGATATCAAAGAGATTGTCCAATGATTTCTGCATTCCATTGGGTCACCTCTCTTTGGAATGGACACAAACATGGATCTCTTACAATCAGTTGGCCAGATAGTTGTCTTCCAAATTTCTTGGCATAGTTTAGTGAGTGCCTCCAATGCCGCCTCACTTTCTTGAAAGATTTCAATTTTTATTCCATCAATTCCTGGTGCCTTGTTCTGTGCCAATTCCTTCAGTGCACCTTGGATGTCCTCCTTCAGTATCATTGGCTCTTGATCATATACTACCTTTTGAAACAGTTGAACATTAACCATTGTATTAGAGCCCTCAAATGTGTCTCTATTTTTTCATCGATGGCCTTTATAATTCTGGGAATCACATTTAGGTCTTTACTTTATGCTGAGTTGTTTTTTGTATATGGCATGAGGTAAAGGTCTTGTTTCTGTCTTGCATATCACTTTCTAATTCTGCCAGCACCATTTATTGAAGAGACTATCTCCTCCTCATGCTATTTACTTAGGCCCTTTGTCGAAAATCAGTTGGCTGTATGTGGATGGGTTAATTTCTGGATTCTGGATTCTGTTCCATTGATCTATGTATCTTTCATTGTTCCAGTACCAAGTTGTTTTGACCACACTAGCCATGTAGTAAATTTTGACATCAGGGAGTGAGAAGCTTCCAACTTTATTCTTCTTCTTAAGCAGGGCTTTTCTTATCCTGGTTCTCTCTCCTTTCCATATTTACATCACCAACTTTTAAAAGTGAATTAATGAATATGTAGTCTTTTTGTATTTAAAGTCGTGCAACTTGTGAACTTTTCTAGAGTAAAACCACAAAAATTATATTTACTGTACTTCTGTGATAATTTGTTCTTCACTCTCACCATTTTGTCTACTGATGTTCATCAGGCTTCCACACCTTATAGGTTAAGTCTTTATCACTTATTTGAGTCTTCACACGATTCATACAACTTGAAGGTGCATCCAATCTTTCAACAAATTAGCAAACATTTCTAGAGCACATATTGTTCTTTTGTTGCTAGAATCTACCCCAAGTTTATTACAAATACCAATTAATTTGATATTTAAGCAATCTGTTTTATAGTCACCATTATCCCTTTGAGCCCTGCTATGTAGTACTGTTTGAAAAGTACTAGATTGCTAAATGCACTAACCATAAGGTCTGCAGTTCAAACCTACCAACTGCCCTCAGAAACTCTATACAGGGCTACTATGAGTCAGAAATAACTCAGTGGGACTTAACAACAAGAATAACATTATCCCTTTGCACAATGACTTTGTAGGATAAGCCCTGGACTGTAAATCTCAAAGTCAGCAGCTCAAGGCCAACAGATGAAGTTTTCTGCTCTGTAAAATATTTAAAGCCTTGGAAACCCTATACAAGGTTACTATAAGTAAAAATCAACTCCTCAACACCTAAAAAAATATATATCCCTAATAATAAAACCAAACCAT
>NW_006408537.1:14512181-14515932 GCF_000296735.1 Chrysochloris asiatica | reverse complement strand
TTATTTGTTGGTCCAGTTGTGAGGAATTTTGGTTTCTCTATGTTGAGGTGCAATCCATACTGAAGGCTATCGTCTTTGATCTTCATCAGTAAATATTTTAAGTCCTCTTTGCTTTCAGGAAATCAGGTTGTGTCATCTGAATATTACTGATCAACCCTGAGGCCACTCTCTTCTTCATATAATCCAGTTTCTCAGATAATTTACTCAGTATACAGATTAAGGCGTTCTGGTAGCGTAATGGCTACGAATCAGGCTGCGAACCTTAAACTCAGAAGTTCGAAAGTACCAGCTGTTCTGCGGGAGAAAGATGAGGCTTTCTGCTCCTGTTAAGATTTACAGCCTCGGAAACCCTGTACAAGGGTTGCTATAAGTAGGAACTGACTCCATGGCACATAACAACAATGACAATACAGATTTAATAAGTATGGTGAAAAATGTAACTCTGGCACACACCTTTCCCAATTCTAAACCATTCAGTATCCCCTTGTTCTGTTCAAATGACTTCCTCTTGATATATGTACTGGTTTCTCCTGAGCACAATCAAGTGTTCTATAAAATAACCATTCTTCATAGTGTTATCCATAGCTTGCCATGATCCACACAGTCAAAACCCTTTGCATAGTTAGTAAAGCACAACCGAACATGCTATGTTGCTTCACTATAAATATCAATATTAGGTCATATTTTTCTTCATCTTTCCGAATGCCTTATGTTTAGTGCAATGCCTGTTTCAAATAAATCCATAGATATTTAATGTTACAACTAAATAAAAATTCTTGGTAAAATGCTTCTTTTTGCACTCACCTATGTTGCAGAACTTTTTTTGTTGTTTGTTTAATATTGTCATTTCATTTTCTGAATAAAATCTTGATTCATTTGTGTATATTTTTCAAATTAGAAAAGAAAAAACAAAAATAGAGCAAAAATTAATTTATATAACAAATCTATCTATCTATCTATCTATCTATCTATCTATCTATCTATCTATCTATCTCTGTATCTGTATCTCTCTATCCCTCTATATCTATGTCTATCTATCTATCTATCTATCTATCTATCTATCTATCTATCTCTGTATCTGTATCTCTCTATCCCTCTATATCTATGTCTATCTATCTATACATATCCAAACATCCATCTAGAGAGTGTCTGCTGTGTGGCAGACATTATTATAGGTGCTATAGATCCACAGGTAAATAATTAAAGTTCCATCTTTGTGGAGCCTAAATGCTAATGAAAATATTGACAGATTCTGTCTTTGCCTTCTTGGGATTAGTGTTTTCTTTACTTAGAAAAAATTAGTCACTGTCTTCAGATAAAGCTACTGTTCTTGTTATTAAATGCCATCGAGTTGATTCTGACTCATAGCGACCCTGCATAGGGTTTCCAGGAGATGATCGTGGGTTTGAATTGCTGACCTGTTCTCAGTCCAGTGCTGATCAGTCAGAACCACACAGAGTCCAGATAAAGTTATGGTTCATTATTAAATAAACATAAGAAAATACTGCCAGTCCTCATAATTGTTCCTATGTTTGAGCCATTGTTGCACCCACTGAGTCAATCCATTTCATTTATAATCTTACTTTTTTTGTTTTGTTTTGTTTTGTTTTTTTGCTGACCCGCTATTTCACCTGGACTGGCCCCTCCTGGAAACATGCCCTCAATACTTGAGACAAAGGTTTGGCATCCTTGCTTCTAAGTAACATACTGGCTTCACTTCTTCCAAGATAGATTTATGTGTTCTTCTGGAAGCCTATGATATAGTCAAAATTCTTCACCAATACCATAATTAAAAAGTATTCTTTGTTTGCCTTATTTAATTCATTGTCCCATTTTCAGGCATAGGAGGTGATTGGAAATACCATAGTTTGAGGCAGGTGCACCTTTGTTTTTAAAGTGGTATCTTTACTTTTTAACACATTGAAAAGAACTTATGCAACAGATTTACCCAATGGATTAAGAGCAAATTGGTTTTCCACTCAATCATTAATATACATTTTTCTTTGTAGCATTGACGGTAATTCCCACAATGTAACAATACTCTTTCTACTTCTTCCTTGTATTTACCCTAAGAAATTTGTCTTTCCTTAATATCTCTTCCCAATTTCTGAGCTTTTTCCTGAGACAAATGCTGCTCTTTTCATCTTGTATGGCTGATTATTCTAATGAATGCACACCTCCCTGGTGTTAATGTTCATGTTATAGTCCTACTTTTCATTTGGCTGAAAGTGGAGCCATTGGGGTAGTTACCAGTTCCATGCTTGTAGCATGCCTAAGGTGTTTTACCAGTCTCTACCAGTTGGTTTTCACCATGTTAAGATAGAAAACATTGTCTTTGTGAACTATATTGTGCCAGTTGAACTTGATGCCCCCCAGACTCTAGTTCTGAACTCCTAGAACTGGTGACTAAGTTTCTCAAGATGTTAGGCTGGGCCTAAGAAGTTTTCAAAAATATCCTTTGTATATTTGTGGTTGTAGTTGCGTTTGCCTTCCCACCCTTGTCCAGTTTGAGTGTCTATGTATGTACCCACTTATGTCGTTTTTGTCAAGTGCTTTTGAGTGAGTTCTGACTCATAGTGAGCCTGTATAGGGTTTCTAAGGCTGAAAATCAAGAACAGAAAAAGCCTCATCTTTCTCCTAAGGAGCAACTAGTAGACCTGAGCAACTAACTTTGTCGTCGAAGTTCAGTGCTTATCCTACAGAACTACTACATTACCATTTCCACTCATAGATTAGTGTTAATCCTGTTATTATAGGATTGTGTGCATAGTAGTATTAACCTTTGCTGCCTTTAAATCTTGTGCTCCTCCCAGTATCTCCTTTTGCCTTAATCATTTTTGTGCTGGGCTTCTCCTTATTGTATATTTCTTTTTTCTTCATCCAAGTTGATAGGTGTTCACCTGCTAGTTTGTGGTTTGCCTTCCTTTATCCTGCCACTTCAGGTAACTTTCAAAGAATGATTCTTTCTGGGTGAAAATATTTTTTCTGACTTTTCACAGTAGTGGTGTCTTACAATATATGCCATTTTAATGATTTACTAATTTCACTCAACATATTGTTCTCTAGGTTCATCCGTGTTATTGAACATTTCATAGATTTGCTTTTACTCTTTAACACAGGGTAGTAGTCCATTGTGTGTACGTACTGTAGTTTGTTAAAGTATTCATCGTGGATGCATGCTTACATTGTTTCCAACTTTATGCTTTTGAGAATAATGCTCCTATGAACATGGCAACATTTATCTATGTGCATCATGGCTACAATTCTCTTTAGATATACACCTAACATTGGGATTGCTGGATCATATGGTTTTTGTATTTCCAACTTTTTGTGGAAGCTCCATATCATTATAGTCCCACCAGCAGTGGATCTGGAGTTCTGATATAGTGCTGTAGGATAAGCACTGGACTCCTGATAACAAGGTCGGCTGTTCAAACCCAGCAGCCACTCCATAGAAGTCCTAGATAGATTAGCTGTAAGATAACACTTAGTAAAAACAAAACCCAGCAGTGACTGCCTTTCAGTTTCTCCACTCTCTTACTAGCGATTGTTGTTTTCTGCTTATTTGAACTTGACCATTAATGTTGGGATGAGATTTACATTGTTGTTTTGATTCGCATCTTTCCAATGGATAATGATCAAGGATATTTCTTCATGTGTTTTTTGGCCCCCTGAATGTCTTTGGCAAAGGGTTTGCTCATGTTTTCTGCCCATTTTTAAATTGCACTGCTTTTTGTTTTTGAGGTGTCAA
>NW_006408537.1:14509317-14510211 GCF_000296735.1 Chrysochloris asiatica | reverse complement strand
CAGGATCAGGCAGTATTTCAGTGTGTTGTGCATAGGGTTGCTATGACTTGGTTCTGACTCAATGGCATCTTACAACAACTAACCACAAGGCTGGCCGTTCAAACACACAAGCTGCTCCCCAGAAACTCTATTTTTTCGTTGTTACATAGATTGAGTCATTCTGACTCATAGCAACCCTGCCTGTATAGGAATTTCGAGGAGTAGCTGGTGAACTTGAATTGCCATCCTTGTCATTCAAAAAATCTTCCAATCCATTGCATTAGCAGGAATCAACTTGACAGTACTTAATTACAACAACAAAATTTGCCCCAGTGTCCTGATTTGGTGTTATAGGGTAAGTTCTGGACTACTAACTTACAGAAATGCAACAAATAATATAATGCTATGAAGAACTGAATTATAATAAACTTGAAAATTTGGGAAAATGGGCAAATTTCTAGATCCCCACTATCCACCTAAAGCTTATGCAATCATAGGTAGAACATTTGAACAAACCCATCACACACACAAAAAGAAATTTAATAAATCGGGTGTCTATTGTAAATGACATTGTTTTTCTGATTTCCTTTTCAGTGTTTTCTTTTATAGTGTAGTGGAAACAGACTTATTTTTATATGTTAATCTTGTACCCTGTCTCTTTGCTGAGTTTTAGTTAGTTCCAGTCACATTCTTGAAGACTTTCTGGGAATTACTATTTAAAGGATTTATCATCTGCAATTAGAGATAATTTTATTTCTTCCTTTACAATTTGGATGCCTTTTCTTTCCCCTTCTTACCTTATTGATCTGGCTGGGACTTTTAATATAGTATTGAATAAGAGAGGCAATAAATGGAATCCTTTTTTGGTTCCGATTCACAAGGGGAAAGTTTTAAGTCTCTCTCCATTGAGAATAA
>NW_006408537.1:14506734-14507567 GCF_000296735.1 Chrysochloris asiatica | reverse complement strand
GCAGCCAGAGTGCTCCTTGGAGGCCAACAGGGCCAAACTTTGTCTCTCATACTTCAGACACATTGTCAGGAGGGACCAGTCACTGGACCAAACCACATCATGTTTGGTAAGGTTGAGGGTCAGAGAAAAAGAGGAAGACCCCCAATGAGATGGATTGGCCAAGTGGTAGCATCGATGGACTCAAGCGTAGCAATAGTAGTGAGGTTGGCCTAGGATCAGGCAGTGTTTCGTTCTGCTGTGCATAAAGTTGCTATGAATCAATACAGGCTTGATGGCACCTAACAACAACAACAACAACAAATTTCACTCAGCAAGATGTCCTCGAGGTTCATCCACATTATGTGGTGGCTTTCAGCTTCATTGTTATTCTTCAAGGTAGTATAATATTTCATTGTGTATACTAAAGTTTGTTTATCCATTCTTCCATTAATGGGCACTTAAGTTGTCTCCATCTTTTTGCGCTTGTGAATAGTGTGGCTATGAACATTGGTGTACATATATCTACTCGTATCATGGCTCATATATTTTGTGGATATATACCAAGTAGAGGAATTGCTGCATCATAAACTATTTCTGTTTCCAAATTTCTGAGGAAGTACCATACTGTTTTCCAGAGTGATTGGGCCATTTTGCATATTTTGTATTCCCAACAGCAATGTAGTAAGAAGGTCCCAAGCTCTCTGCACCTTTGCCAGCATTTATTGTTCTCTACTTTTTTTAACTTTGCTGTTATTGTTGGTATGAGATGACATTTCTTTGTATTTTGATTTGCATCTTTCTAATGGTTAATGATCATGAACATTTCTTCCTATGTTTGTTGGCTGACCAAATCT
>NW_006408537.1:14499940-14505564 GCF_000296735.1 Chrysochloris asiatica | reverse complement strand
TTTTTATTGAGTGCAAGTTTACAGGGCAAATAATCAGTTTTACATTCAACAAATCATACAATTTGTTTCATCACAATGATCACATTCCCCTCCATGTACTATCAATTAACAGTGTTTCTCTCTATTCACTTTAGTTCTCTTTAAAAACAACAACAAAAAACAAAACAAAACAAAACAAAAAAACACTCAGGCATATATTATAATTTATACCACCAAAGGGCACATTCTGCAGGTCTGCCTCCTGGCTGCCAGCTCTTTGTCCCTCCCTTCCCATGAATCTAGAGTCCTCAGCTGCTCCCTCTCTCCATATTCCCATGTCTGCCTCCATCTTTGGTGTCGCTGCTTCTCTGGATAAGATCTCACATTCCACTTGTGGTCTTCTCCCTTAATGGTTCTAGGGTCCTTTTTTTCTGGACTGCAAGATTAACTGCTCCCCATTTTTGTTACAAAATTTTTCCTTTAAAATCGTGACAGTCGCATCACTATTGAATCATAAGAATCTTATCCCCATCTCTTTTAATCAAACCCATCTAGACAAGATGACAATTATTCAGTGGGGACTCTATCTTCCCCCACACACTCTTAAATTAAACTCCCTCTTAAAACTGTGTAAGCCAGTCACTTCATGTGTTTATCACCCCCTCATTTTAGGTAACCAATGCCTAAGTTGCCCGTCTCTCTCTACCCAGTGTGCAGTGGGATAACATTGATAATTGATGTGAAGACTCCTTCCCTCTATGTTGGTATTTACAGTTACTACTTCCATGACTATAGGTCAGATTCATCAAATTGAAGTAATTTACCCTAGACTTGTTTTATCAAAAAAACATTTTTTTTTTTTTTTTAAATCTTCCTCTAGTCGAGTTCTGATTATCAGGCCATTGAGGCTAGGTCAATTGGGTACAATGTACAAGTTTGGGTGTTCTTGTGCATCTCCCCTCATTTCATGTCAGCTGGATACCTCACTCTCAGCTCTAGCCCTCTGTGGCTATGTCCTTGTTCATGGGCTCAGGTGTTCCCAGGTCTCTCTGCACTTTGGACCAAATAGCCCTTCCTCTTCTCTCTTTCATCTCCAGGTCAATGGGAGTCAATGGACCATGGTTGAACTTAGCCCATTTCTTCATTGCTGCCTTTCTCCCTCTTCCACTCACCAGTAGACCAACATGGTCACCAGCAAGCTTACATGCCTGCTCATGTGTTCCCTTTGAGTTTCAGTCTTAGAGGGGGATTTGTTCTGAAGGAACTTGATTGCTTGCCTTGATGACTTCCCAGCAAGCCGCTTGCTTATTCTTTCAGTAGTCTGTCATACTGACATTTTTGTTTTGGGTTTTTCATGATGATCCTTCTTTGAAGATGCATCTTCTGATGCTCTAGCTGTTCCAAACTGGTCTTCTTGTCCTTTCTAGTGGGAATGTCCCACCTCTTAAAATTCTGATGGGTCCTATACTCTGCAAAGGCTCCACAAGAGGCCTGTTTCACTGGGCAAGTTCTAGAACCCATTTTAGGTTTTCCAGTCAGCTATAGGCTGAAGACATGGAGCTCTGGTAGCATAGTGGTTACGAATTGGGCTGCAAACCTTAAGGCCAGCAGTTCGAAACTACCAGCTGTTCCACAGGAGAAAGATGAGGCGTTCTCCTCCCATAAAGATTTACAGCCTCGGAAACCCTGTACAGGGTAGCTATGGGTCGCAATCGACTCGACGGCACTTAACAACAACAACAGCAACATAGGCTGAAAACGGGCTTACAAATTTTCTGTAATTATATTTCCCAAAATTACTTTTTATCCCACTCAATTGTCTATTTTATAATAGTTGACAAGGGAAAACAATACTCATAAGAGTCAAGCAGCTTAGTATCATTCCCCCTCTTCAAACTAGATCCCTGTATTACATAGTCCTGTTGTTCCAAGGTTAAGCATGCATCACTATTTACCTATGCCCCCACTTAGGCCATGCAAACCTGTCTTAGTGTTCCCCACCTCCCTTGTTCTTCCACCTCCTCACCCTTCTTGTATTGCCCTTCCCAACACCCAAAACATAATATGTCTGCCCTTACCCTGTGCTCTATTGTCTCCTCTCTCCACCTCCCCCAAAACACCCCACCCCAACCCTACCGTTGTGGTTACCTTATATTCCATTAAACTTTCCATCCATTTAAGATAGTCTATTTTATCCTGTAATCTACCTGAACTTCCCAACACCTCGATCTCTGTTCCTCTGTGTTTACCTTCTTTCACATTGTAATTGTTTTGATCATAGACTGACCTTCCAGATCCTCTGAATTTGTTCTTATACTTTTATTCTGTTCTCAACTCTTCCATTGGTCTATTGATTTCTGGGTGATGCTGCCACGTATGTCAATCTCTGGTTGTTGTCTGCTCTTGTTGGTTCTCTGTTCACAGAACTCCCGTTAGGATGTTTTTCATCACAGAGTCGGCTTTGGCAAAATCCCTTAGCTTCTGTTTATCTTGAAATGTTTTGATTGGTAGCTTTGCTGGGTACAGGATTCTTGGTTGGCAGGTTTTTTTTTTTTTTCTTTCAGGATTCTATATATGTCTCCTCATTGCCTTCTTGCCTGCATGGTTTTTGATAAGAAATATGAGCTTAATCTGATTTGCTTGCCTTTGTATGTTACATTTCTCTTTTCCCTAGCTGCCTTCAGCGTTCTGTCCTTATCTTTGATTTTGAAGAGCTTAATTATTATGTCTTGGTGATTGTCTTTTAGGGCCTATCCTTCCCAGGGTTCATTGAGGTTCCTGAATGTTCATCTTTTCATTTTTCAGGATGTTAGGGAAATTTTCTTCCAGAAGTTCTTCGACTATCTCTTCTGTGGACTTGTGTGATTCTTCCTGTTCCAGAATGCCAATAATTCTTACTTTATTCCTCTTCATGTTGTACAACATGACTCTTAGACCTTACTCAGATTTGTTAATCCTTTATTGTTGTTAATTGCCTTCGAGTCAGCTCTGGCTCATCATGACCCTATATAGGGTTTCCGAGGAGCAGCTGGTGAGTTAGTTCAATCAACCTTGTGATTATGATAGACTATCATTTTACACTAAATTCTTCTGTCCTTCAGATATAGTACATTCACTTATTTCTGTGCACATGTTTACTGAGTTTTAATTGAGCAGAGGGATAATTCTAATAAAATATTACTAAAACAATGTTTTCTTAGTATTTGGTAGACTTTTGGTTAGTGGTACCTAACCCAGTTGAGATGGTGTGAAGTACATAAAGGATCAATGGTCCAACAATGGCAGTGATAACCTAAAAAAGAAAGGACAGATGAATGAATTTAAGCAGGGAAACCAGTGTGATCAGACATGAAGGAACAGCAACAAGAACAAAATTAAGTTTTTAGAAAGTATGAACAGTTCAATATTTCCAAAGCATATAGTATCTTAGGTAGGACAGAATAAATAATGAAGTTGAAACAGTAAAAAGAGGCCAAGTCATAGAAGGTCTTAGGCATTATTTTAAGAAGCAAGAATTTTCTGGCAGGATCAAACTTTAAGTGTTAAATAAATATCACTAGCAGCTGAATAGAATATATATTTGGAAGAACAGGAGGAGAGCATGAGGAATTATCTAGGAGACTCCTGAATGGTTCAGACAACAAAGAATGAAGTCTCAATCTGAATAAGGAAATTGGAGTTAGAGAGGTAAAAATATATTTTATAAGATATTTAGATGCAAATCAATAAGAAATGGTAAAAACTGGATTAAAATTGAAGCAGTAGGTGGAGTCAAGACTAACAGTCAGGTTTCTATTCTTGACTGATTATGTAGTTGAGAAAACCAACCCTGAGATAGAAATATAGGAAAGGAAGTAAGTAGAACAAAGGAAGAAAAAGAGAAATGATCGATTTGTTTTTGTGCTTATGAATCTGAACTTTCTGTGGAATGCTCTGGCTGAAATTTCCATGCGATTGTTGGTGAAGGCTAGAGGTGGTATCTGAATGGACTTGACTATAGTCTAAGCAATGCGAAGGAATGTGATTACCTAGGGAGAATAAAATTCTAATCACTTTTCAGAAAACGAAATGGCTCAGCCCCTCACATATCCTCTTGAATATATGATGTATTCAGTTAATATATCTCCACAGTATTTTCAGAGGAATGTTTAAAAAATAATATAGTACTGATTTGTTTTAAATTCTTAAGCCTCCTCTGTTTCTTGTGTGCAAACACTAACTTAATCCCTTTCCTCTCATTAACCTGGCTTTCATATTCATCTATCAAACCTATTGCCATTAAATTGATTCCGTCTCATAGTGACCCTATACAGGGTTTCTGCGGCTGAAATTCTTTATGAGATCAGAAAGATTCATCTTTGTCCTGAATAGCAGTTTCTGGGTTTTAATTGCTAGTCTTGTGGTTAGCAGTCTAGTGCTCACCCTACACATCCACCAGTGCTCCTATAGGGTTGTATGTTGTTGTTATGTATCATCAAGTATGTTCCAAGACATAGCGACCCTGTATAGGCTTCCGAAACTGTAAATCTTTGTGGCAGCAGAAAGCTTCAATTTTCTCCCACAGAATGGCTAGTGGACTTGAACTGCTGACTTTGTGGTTCTCAGTCCAGTGCTTATCCTCTAGAGTCACTGTGTTCCAACAAGGTTGTATAGTTCAGGGCAAGTATTCCACTTGCCCTGCACATTCAGTATACATCTCAATAGTGTCCCAAAGTCCTTCTCTAATAATCCTTGGTCAGCTAGCTTTCATTCTGTCCTCAAGATTTCCAAGGAAACTTTCCCTGACAGTGAAATTTGAATTCACTTCCCCTTAGTAGTATTCCATGGGAGTGGAGTGGCTGTGTAGGATAAACACAGGGCTGGGAATCACAAGGTTGACCGTTTGAGACCAGCAGCCCTTAGTGGGAGAAAATTAAGGCTTTCTGCTTCTGCAAAGATTTAAACAAAAAAAAGTCTCAGAAACCCAGCACAGAGTTGCTATGAGTTGGAACCAACTGGGCGGCACTTAACACTAACTTGTATTATTGTCTATAGTAGCACTTGTCCTCCTGTTATTATTGCAATGATTATTCGGTCTGCTGTCTTTTATCTTCTTCCACTTTGGTATTGCATTTTTAAACTGTGGACTTTTTTTGTGTATATTTGCTCATTTATCTCCACTACTTTTAAGTGTGTGAATCTATAGGGGCTTATAAATGTTTATTAATAAAGATTGAATTTTATTTCATTTTGGGTTATGGTAATTTGCATAAAATTGAATAGAATTGATTTTGTATGAGACTTTGTGGTAAACATGAATGAAAAATATTTAAGTGGTGACAATAGGATAGTTTTACGCTCAATCATTTTTGATGTTTCAGATTTTGTAATCTGAAATGTTTTGCAAAATACTTTTTTTAAACTTACCTTCAAATACTCCTCATTCTCTTTTTTTCTCACTCTCCTTTGTCTTTCTCTGAAAAAAAAAAAAAAAAAAGATTAGTACAAAGATACACCCTTTGTGCCTATCTATATTTTACTGTTGAAGAGCAGAGATGTCAGCTTGAGGACTAGGGTGCACCTGACCCAGGCCATTGTGTTTTCAATAGCCTCATATGGATGCGAAAGCTGGACAGTGAATAAGGAGGATCGTAGAAGAATTGATG
>NW_006408537.1:14494663-14499075 GCF_000296735.1 Chrysochloris asiatica | reverse complement strand
ATTCTATATTTTGCCATTTACTCTCAGGTTTGTAGTGATAAATCCATGTCTTGTCACCAGTAATGATTTTTATTAAGAAACTTTTACCTTCCTTTGAGGATTGGTCCAAATATTTTTTGCATATGTCCAAACACTGTTTCCTGCATTGTTTTAATACTCATCCTGCACAAACTTTTCAAAACCCAAGTCTGTCATGGATTATTTCATACACAGAACCACGGAAGATTTTCAAATGATTTGCCACATAATCCACTATTACTTGTCTATTCAACGGAATCATTTCACATGTATACTTAATGTTGTTATCAGTAGTGAATGTGGATGGGCATTTTAATATAACCTGAGTGAGGATAATTTTTGACTCACCCATTAATATACCTCCATGATGATATCTGATATAACAATCACTTCCGTGATGACATTTGGTAAAATCAGCTAGAAAAGTGGTGTCCTAGATGATGTCGCCTACATCCAATTTTGCAAAGCTCTCTAGTTTTATGCTCACTCTGGAACCTTCATTCAGCTTGTCTCCATCTGACCTCCAGTAATCCAGACTTGAACCACTGGCTTGCCATATTACCTGTTGGTATCCATTAATATCCACAACTTCTGAGCCAGTATCCTGCCATTAGACCTATTGATTTTAGTTTGTCGACCCCTGCATTTACATGAATCAGGGGAAGGCCTGAGGTTTGACCCATGGATTTGTCACTTGTCAGTTGCTACAAACACATGAGAAATGTCCTTATGATAAATTGTTCTCTTAGGTAAATAGATAGACACACACACACACACACACACACATATATATATATATATATGTATATCCTCAATCCTGGTGTGGCACTGTAAGATAAGTAGTAGTCACTGCAAGGTGGGCATTTCAATTCCACCAACTACTCTTGGAAACCCTATACAGTGTACCTATGAGTCAGAACTGACTCATTGGCCCTTAACAACAACACACACATATGCATATATGCTTCAAAAAGTTCATAGGAAAATGGAATTGTTTTCATTCCATACACACACATACACATACACACAGACACATAATCTTCACCAGTTTTTCTTCTTTAGAGAACCCAGCTTAAGGCACCACCTTTTCTCTTAACATGAAACACGATCTCACTCTGGCCTTAGGTGCTCTAATATATGTATTGATTGAAAGATTGATTTTAAGGCTAACATAATGACATTCTATTGGTGATAACAGCCAACAGCCTTGTGGCATCGTAAAGTGACAGTTTCTGCAAAGTGGAGAAGCAACCTAGAAATGACCCTGCATACCAAAGTCATTCTGTGTTTTCCCTTTTTGTATGCTTAATTTTATGAATTATTTGAAAAATGTGAATTATTTCTAGCTGTCCATACATTCCCCAAACCACTTGTTTTTTTCAATAAAAACATTAGCTCTATTATCCTATGTACTGATTATCAAGAGATACAATGACATGAAATACTAAACAACTACCATTTTATTGCTGAGTTCTGATTAGTATACTATTTCATTTACCTATTGCTGATTCCTGCTGTGGTACTGTACATTAAACATTGGACTGGTAACCGCAAGGTCAGCTGCTCAAACCCACCTGCCTACCACTCCTTGGAAACCCTATACAAGGTTGCTATGAGTCAGAACTGGCTGGACAAGACTTACCAACATTGCTGAATAATATACCTTGACAAAATCTTATTACTTAAAACAACTAATATTATTTATATGCTCACAATCCTGAAATACTGTTATGACTCAGTGAGGAAAAGTCATCTTTGCTCTACTTAACAACTTCTGGACCTAGACTCTCTAAGAGTTTTTCACTCACATGCATCGTATTCAGCAAGGATGGCTGGGAAAGCAGAAAGATAGATGGGTAACTCTCTCAGAATCTTCTCTCTTTTCTCTCTGGCTCCTGGTTCTGTCACTTTCTTTCTCCCTCCATATTCCCCCTATACGTGGTAAGCTTGGACTACCTCACATAATGGAAATGTCTAGGTATTACATTTTTTGCATGGCAGCTAGCTTTCTTCAGATCAGAAAACTTCCAGAATTTCTTAATTTCTGGCTTCAGAATCCCTACAACGTCATTTCTGCTGTTTTCACTATGTTGTTCCTGGGCCAGCCCATGTTCAAAAGAAAGGAATTGGATTTTAAATCTTGATGGAGAAATAGCAAGTTCAGACTGAAAAAGAATGTGGAATAGAGATAAGATTGCTACCTTAAGATATAATCTACCATAAATCCTAAATATTTTAACTCAAACCACTAAGGTATATATTAAAGCAATGGATACTCATATATACATCACAATATTTATACTAATATATTTTCAAAGCATATTACAGACAATATAATTTATGATGTCTGTTCTTATAAGTTCCTCTGCAGATCACATATGAATTTTCCTGTCATTTGTGTGGCATCCTTTTAGTAAAATTATGCCAAATATTTCAAATTGTAGCTGTCCTGTGACTCCCCACATACAAAATTATCAGACCCTTAACCACTTTCTAGGTGGTTAGACCTTTCTGAATTTCAGGAGCATTCCTAAGCATAAGAAGAACAAGGGACTCAGACTGTTCTGTGGGGATGTTTTAGTTGATACTTCCTCTTTTTCCTCTCTAAGGATTCATCACATTTTTGCTGTCACAGGTAGTATAGTGAGTTACACATTGGGCTGCTAAACAAAACATCAGCAGTCCAAATCTACCATCTGGTCTATGGGAGAAAGATGAAACTTTCTGCTCCAGTAAAGATTTATAGCCTAGGAAACCCTATAATAGGGTCACAATTATAGAGTTGGAACCAACACCAGAGCAAACAACCATCAACTACCATTTCAAACTCCAGATACAGGGATCGCCTACACATTTTATCATGTTTCGAACTTCCCTCTACTATATGTGAGGCTCAGTACTTTTATGTTTGGCTTTCCCCTCTTCCTAAATCGCTGCTCTTTTCACTCATTTTCTTGTTCCTAATTCATTCTTCCTTCCTAGGTGCTAGTGTTTCTTAAGTAATAACTATTATCAAGAAAAATGAATATTTTTCTTCCATGGCTTTACTGCTTGGATTTTGTTTTTTTTTATTGTCTTTGATTTAAAAAATATTTTTACTAATTTAAATTTTGTTGTTGATAATAATCACACTAAAACTAACACAAAATTAAATTGTACAATTCAGTGACATTGATTACAGTCTTCAAATTGTGCAACTGTTCTTACCAACAATTCCTTTTCTGAATTGTTATTCTCCCATTTAACATAAATTCACTGCCCCCTAAACTTCCTTATCTAAACCTTTAAATGTTGTTGTCAATTTGGTCCAGGGTAATTCTTTAAAAGAGCACAATGCTAATGGCAGACATTATTTACTAATTCCCTTTGAATGTTTAAATTCCTTTATCACCATCATGCTGACTTTCTTTTGTTTGAAAGCCAGCCATATTCAAAGATATGTTTCAATACCTAAATAAATCATATTTAAACAGTAATAATTACAAACACTTATGAAGACAAAAGAAATACTATTTTAAAGGTAATTTTAAATTAATTATCCAGTTTAAAAAACAACAACATAAATGCTGTTAAATTTAGTTCAATGAAAATTGCATAAACTACTCAATTTGGATTAATTATATTGATTTTTCTAATAATCTGATATACTTTAGAGGTAAAGAATCTTTAAGGCATGTTACTTTAGTCTCTGGATAGATTTACTTGTCATAGAAGACAAGTAAGAGAATGAAAAATACATTAAAATTATACTTGTTTAAAGTACCATATTGGTTATCCTTTTATGACTGAACAAGTATTGTTTGGCATAGGTGATCAAATATTTATTTTGATCTCTCATGTACTTTGCATTGTTTTGTAATGTTCTTAAATTGGAGTTTTGACAACTTGAAACTATACAAACTTTTAGCTGAAAGTAAGCTCGGAGATCATAGAGCTTAAATCTCTCATTTTATAGACTAGAAAACTTAATGTTGTTGTTAAGAGCTGTAGAGTCGGTTCCCACCCATAGCGACCCTGTACAGGGTTTCCGAGGCTGTAAATCCTTACCGGAGCAGAAAGGCTCATCTTTCTCCCGCGGAGCAGCTGGTAGTTTCGAACTACTGACCTTACAGTTCGCAGCCCTATTTGTAACCACTATGCTACCAGAGCTACTTAGAAAACTTAACTGGCAGAGTGAAATGACGTAATCAAGTTTATGCTGCTACTAAGGACAACTGGAAGGAGCTCTGGTAGCGTAGTGGTTACGAATTGAGCTGCGAACCTTAAGGTCAGCAGTTCGAAACTACCAGCCACTCTGCGGGAAAAAGATGAGGCTTTCTACTCCCGTAAAGATTTACACCCTCGGAAACCCTGTACAGGGTCGCTATGGGTCGGAACTGACTCGACGGCACTTA
>NW_006408537.1:14485231-14493454 GCF_000296735.1 Chrysochloris asiatica | reverse complement strand
TATTGGGCATTTCAAAGCATTCCTTTTATTTTCTGATCTTCATTAGTAAATATTATAAGTCCTCTTCACATTTAGCAAGCGAGGTTGTAGGATCTGCATATAGCAGGTTATTGAGTCTTCCTCCAATCCTGATGTAATGTTCTTCTTCATATAATCCAGCTTCTCAGATTATTTGCTCAGTGTACTATTAAGTATGGTGAAAGGATACAATCTCACACATACTTTTACAGATTTTAAACCATTCAGTATCTTTGTTCTCTTTTAACAACTGTCTCTTGTTCCTAATGAGCACAGGTTCCTAATGAGCACAGTTTAGTTCTAGAATGCCCATTATTTGTAACGTTATCCATTGTTTGTCATGATCCATAAAGTCAAAAGTTTTTGCAAGAAGGGAGCTTTGGAATGTCTATTCAAAATAGGATTTATGGAAATAAAAGGATGTCTATAGCTTAGTGGTTATGAATCCGGCTGCCAACCTCAAGGTCGGAAGTTTGAAATTACCAGCGGTTCCGTGGGAGAAAAATGAGGCGGTCTGCTTCGTAAAGATATACAGCCCTGTTTAGGGTCCCTATGAGTCAGAACTAACTCCACAGTACTTAAAAACAATAACAACAAACATAATTTTTCAAAAATGTTCTTTTGTAACTACCTGTATTCTGCCATCCTTTGAGTTTTATTAAGTTTTCAACAAAGGTATATCTTATTTTTTTAATGCTTTGTGGAGTCTTTTGTATTTAAGTTTTATGTATTCCTGTAGTAAAGTGAGCTTTAAAAACAAGAGAGCTTCATTTAATTTGAGGTACACCTAGTGTAAGATGTTTTCCATTAAACTGTGCTGTTATTCCTAAATCATATTTTAGTAGAATGATGATGACTTCACATTGGTTCTAATGAAATAATAATACTGAGTACAGGTTCTGAGCCAGGCGTTCTATAACAAATGCACTTACAGAACATTTAACTCACTCATTACAACATCTGTAAATTGTAAGCACCATTATTGCTTTCATTTGAAGGAATATATATTTAAGTGTAGAAATGGTAAATCATTTGCCCAAGTCATAGTTATGGATTGCACTATAAGAAGAATCAAGAAGAAATAAAAGTATTTATTGTTGAAGTGACCACCATCAAATCCCTTCAACTCACGCATCTCTCTCTGCTTAACATTGATGTCTGGTTCAAATGCCTATATCAAATAATGAGTTGGTTAACTTATGTCTATATCAAATAATGAGTTGGTTAGCTGTTTGTTAATTGTATAATATTATGACACAAGACAATGCATATTGTTTGTAAAAGAAAAAAAAATCTGCTTATCTTGCAAAAAATATAAGATTTCTCAATGTTGACTAAAGTATCATTGAAATTAATTTAGCACGTGAAGTGGGATATAGAAATGAAGATATGGAAAAGTTAGACCCTTCAAAATTAAAAAAAAAATGTTGACATGAATGCTGACAAAATATGAGTTTAAATGAGAATGACTTGAATTTGACATATTAATTATAGCACCTGGGAAAAAGGATAAAATCTTATAATAGTTTCACAGTGTTGATGCTGATGTTGATTCCAAAGAACCGCATAAAATTATCATTCTTGGTGTATTCTTCATGTTATTCTTTTTGTTGTTGTTAGATGCCATTGAGTCGGTACCAACTCATAGCAACCCTATGTGCTACAGAACAAAACACTGCCGGGCCCTGGGCAAACCTCACAATGGTTGCCATGCTTTACAATGGACTCAAGTCCATTGGTGCTTCCACTTTGCCAATCCATCTCTCTGGTGGTCTTCCTCTTTTTCTCTGACCCTCCACCTTACCAAACATGATATCCTTCTCCAGCAACTGGTCCCTCCTGACAATATGTCCAAAGTATGAGAGACGAAGTTTGGCCATCCTGGCCTCCAAGGAGCACTCTGACTACACTTCTTCCAACACAGATCTGTTGGTTCTTTTGGCAACCCATGGCACTTTCAATATTGTCCTCCAACACCATAACTCAAAAGCATCAATTCTTCTAAGATCTTCCTTATTCACTGTCCAGCTTTCGCATGCATATAAGGTTATCGAAAATATCATTGCTTAGGTCAGGTGCACCTTACTCTTCAAGCTGACATCTTAGTTCTTCAACAATTTAAATTATAGAAAATATCCCTATTATTCTACATATTTTCTAATAATTTTTTTTAAATAGGCATAGTTTCTATAATTCATTTAATATTTATTATCATCAAAATTACACATTTAATATTCTGGAATAGTATCACAAGGAAGGACTTCTGGTGCTATAGGATCAGTACTAGACTAGGAAGCACAAGGTCAGAAGTTCAAACCCACCAGCTACACCTTGGAAACACTATAAATGGTCGCTATGCGTCAGAACCAATTCGATAGAACTTATCAGCAACAACAACATTACAAGGAAGTAGACATTTTTATATATTTACATGGCTTTTTCATTCAGTTGATGAATATATTGATTAAAGGGGCTTTGTTTAGATATTAGTCATCCTCAGGAGCTCTGGTTGCGTAGTGGTTATAAATCGGGCTGTGAACTGCAAGGTTGGCAGTTTGAAACTATCAGCTGTTCCACGGAGACAGATGAGGCTTTCTACTCCCATAAAGATTTACAGCCTCGGAAACCCTGTACAGGGTTGCTGTGAGTCGGAACCGACTCCACAGCACATAACAACAACAACAACTTTTCCAATTCTTCAACATCAATAAGAAATATTGTTAATCTTTTTATTTAGTCATCTACATAGCTATTATGATTCTGGAAAATATATGCTTGACTTTTCAGAATTTTAAAAAATAAAATTTTACTATTGCAGGATTTGATATAAGGCTATGTTCCTATATTTAATGATTTTTAGTATAGATCATCTTGGTAAATCGGTTTTCTATGTCATACTTGTCATCAGTCCTAGCTATTGTCTTAAGATCAGTAGTTGATGCTGAAGATGTTGAAGCTGAAACTTTTATATAAAGTTATGAGGAACTAAAATGCAGCATCAACTCCAGCAAATAAATCCTTAAGGATTTCTTCCTATCTATTATATATCATCTCTCCTAAATGCTCAGAAAAATCTTATATAGAAGTAATTAAAAAAATGATCCTTGAAAGGAACAACCAAATGATCTAAAACTAACAAGTGTTATACATATATATATATATATATATATATATATATATATATATATATATATATATATATATATATATATATATATATATATATATATATATAGTGATATATACTGCCCCAAATTTAAGTAGGAAAGGATGTTTCTGAGAAAATGCTCGGAGTGGTATGATGAAAGCATGCTGTTTCAAAATGTCATTTGCATTTTGAGCGTATCTTACTTTTAAAATGATTGAATTCAGAGGAAAAGGAAAAATAAATAGCTCTGGCATTCAAAACAATGATAAAACCAGTTATAGGAATATGATGATGTATCTGAAGGAGTGCAGGAGTCCTGGTGTGGCACTATAGAATAAGCATTGCACAACAAGATTGGTTTGAACTGCAAGGTCGATGGTTCAAACCCACCTGCTACTTCTCAGAAACCTTATAGAGAGGCACTATGAATCAGAACTGATTGGACAGTACTCAACAACAGCAAACACAAGTAGTGGAGTGGTTTTGTAGCATAAGCACTGAACAGCAAATTACTAGGTGGGTGGTTTGAGCCCACCAGCTGCTCAGAAAGATAAGGCTTTCTGCTCCAATAAAGATTTACAGCTTCAGAAACCCAATACAGGGTCATTACAAGTTGGACTGAGTCCATGGCACTTAACAACAACAACAGCAAAGTTCCAAGGAAGTTTTTTTTTTAATGGAATTGTTAAATTATTGTTTTTCTGATTACGTTTTTTGTCTAATTAAAGTTTTATTTATGTTAGGTTTGTGAGAGAATGTATGTCTTGAGGGATTATATTATAATGCTAAATAATGCTATTGATATACTAATTTCCTCTAATTTCACTACTTTGTAAATGCTTCCTAGGACTCCCAAGGAGACTCAGTCTTTCCTTTATTTGTGTTCCTGTAGCACCATTTACAAATTCACCTTTGCTGTTATCATATTGCTCCACAGTGGGTTGTATCAGTGCCTTCCCTTAGACTAGGGATAGAGAAATTTTTCAGCTAAGAGCAGCTTGAATATTTTTGACATCAATCTCGGGCCATACAAAGTTAGCCTGCACTATTTGATCAAACATTTAATTAACTCATCCCTAATGTGATGACTGGAGCTGCGGTTGCCTTGACAGCACTAGACCAAATGAGTTCACAGACTGCTTGTTCCGTATCCCTACCCTACTCACTAAGGTCCTTGAAAACACGTATCATATCTTATTCTAATTTCTATCCCTAAGGCCTAGTACTGTGCCTGACACATAATAGATAAAAAGCACATGTTTTAAAAATAAATCTTAAAGAATAGTTTATTTAAAAAATATATTTTATAGTTCTTAATGCAAATTTGTAATAATAGGAGGATATTGTTCCATATTGCTCAGAACTCTATTTTCTGGAAAGTGTAAATTTTTAATTTATTGTGATATCCAAGAAAACTTACAGCATGTTTGTTATTGCCTGAGATTGATTTTCCCTTTCTGCGTTACTCCTAGGTTTTCAAGATAAAAAAATAAAAAACAACTTCTGAGTCCCTTTGCTCTAAAGGATGCATCAAGTAAACCTTCTTTTTTTGATTGTTGTATATCTGAGCGCCCAGAAGGCATAGCAGCAAGATAGCATATGCATTAAAAACTAAGTCTTTTAGTGTCTAGCTTCCTTTATGAAATGGTTAGTTCATCGACATCCATCAGCCTTGCTAGTACATATCAGGTAGTTATAGGAATATTGGTTTTCTATTTGGAATTCAGCAGACATATTGCATATAGAAGTAAATCGGTGTCTTTGTGAATATGTGTATGTATTTTTTAATCAAATAAGCCAAAAAAAAAGGAGAAAAATTTTTCTAACAAAATTTTCATATTTAGCTTCCTGACAGTTAGAACTAGCACCTCAGAATTGAATTTCCAAAAAACTCTAAACTAACAGAAAAAAAATCTATTCACATCTAAAGAAATTAATAAGTAATGTCTATTTGAACTGCAAGGCTGACAGTTCAAATGCACCAGCTGCTCGTTGCGAACCCTATACAGTGTCACTATGAGTTTGAACCGATCAACGACACTTAACAACAACATCAATCCACTAGCTTCTCTTAGGAAGAAAGATGTGGCAGTCTAGAAAAGCTTATGAGGAAGGTCTACTCTGCCCTATAGTGTTGCCTTGAGTCAGAATAGACTTGGCAGTGTTGGACATACATCTTAAACCTTCAAGTTATGGAAGTTTTGGCACAAGAAGTAAATCACAATAGCCTGGGACCATGTAGAAAGAAGTCCCAGTTAACTTGTCAACTAGTGTTCTGTATATACAATAATGATTCATGTTCACATTTTCAGATTAGGAATGTGTTTAGCTCCTTCCAACATCAAACAATTTAAAAATCAGAATTTTGAAAAACAATACCAAGTTAGAATTGTTATAGAGTATTAAACATTATGAAAACAGGGTAATTGTGAAATATAATTGAAGATCTATTGATTCTGAGGGTTACTTTCCTCATTATAATTTTGGAATACATCACAAGATTGTTGGGTGGATAAATAAGTTAAGGTATATATTGGCATGTCTTTTGTATTCCTTCTTTGTCACTATTGTCATCACCATCATGCAAGGTCCTATAATTGAGTCTATAAAACTAATACAAGAAGAAGAAAATAGGGCAGTATGTTTAACAGTTATAATTTGTGTTGAGCAGTGAATTGTTTAAGATATCTCTTGTAGCCATAGTCTTTGTACTTCCCACTGTGATGGCTGGGGTTTTGTGTCAGCTTGACTGGGCCAGGATTCTCAGTGATTTAGCAGTTGTTATTGTTGTTTTTAGGTGTCATTGAGTCAGTTCTGACTCCAATTACTCTATGCAAAACAAAATGAAACATTGCCCAATCCTGTGCCATCCTCACAATTGTTATATTTGAGTACATTGTTGCAGCCACTGTGTCAATACATTTCATTGGATGGGGGGGGGGTCTTCCTTTTTCTAATGACCCTCCACTTTACCAAGCTGATGTCCTTTTCCAGAGACTGATCTCTTTTGACAACATTTCCAAAAATGACAGAAGAAGTCACATCATCCTTACTGCTAAGGAGCATCATTGGTATACTTCTTCCAACACAGATTGAATTGTTCTTATGGAAGTCCACGGTACTTATAATATTCTTTTCCAGCACTGTAATTCAAATGCATCAATTATTCTATGTTCTTCCTGATTCATCGTCCAACTTTCACATATATATGAGACAATTGAAAATACCATGGCTTGGGTCAAATACATGTTAATCCTCAAAGTGATATCTTTAACTTTGAAGAGGTTTTTTGCAGCAGATTTGCCTAATGTAATACACCTTTTGATTTCTTGACTGCTGCTTTCATGAGTGTTGATTGTGCATCTAAGCAAAATGAAGTCTTTGGCCACTTTAATCTTTTCTCCATTAATCATGATGTTATTTATTAGTGCACATGTCAGAAGTTTTGTTTTCTTTACATTGAGGTGCAATCAATACTGAAGATTGTGAGTTTTGATCGTCATCAGTAAGTACTTCAAGTACACTTCACTTCCAGAAAGCAAGGTTGTGTCATCAGCATATTTCAGGTTGTTAAAGAGTCTTCCTCCAATTCTGATGCAACATTCTTCTTTACATAATCCAACTACTTGGCTTATTTGCTTAGAATATAGGTTGAATAATAATAGTGAAAGGATATACTGGCACACTCCTTTCCTGATTTTAAACCATTCATTAACCCTTTGTTCAGTGTGAATGACTGTTTCTTAATCTACATACAGGTTCCTCATTAGCACAATTAAGTGTTCTGGAATACCCATTCTTCCCAATGTTATCCATAGTTTGCTATGATCCCCACAGTCAAATGTCTTTGCATAGTTCACAAAGCATAAGTAAGCATCTTTCTGCTATTCTCAGTTTCTAGCCAAAATACATCTGACATTAGTCAAGATATCCCTAGTTCTACTACCACTTCTGAATCCAGTTTGAATTTCTGGCAGTTGCCTGTTGATGTACTGCTACAGTCAATTTTGAATTATCCTCAGAAGAATTTTACTTGCATGTGATATTAATGATATTGTTTGATGATCTCATTGGGTCATCTTTCTTTGAAATGGGTACAAATGGGTAGCTGTCTTATGTATTTCTTGGTATAGATATGTGAATGCCTCCATTGCTGCATCTGTTTGTGAAAACATTTCAATTTAGTCGTTAAGCAATGAAGATGTTAGCAGTTAAATTGTCATAATTCCCCATGATGAGATGTAATATAATGTAGTCATGTCCATGATGAGATTTGCTATGAGCAACCAATTAATTGAAAGGAAATTTTCTCTGCCGTATGACTTATGTTCAAAATATTGAACATTCAGCAAAGCTTGTTCACTTTTTGCTGAGTCTGGATCCTGCATGTAGCTCATCATCTGACCTTTGAAATGGACTGGTATTAGCCATTTTGAATCTGACAACCACATGGTTTACTATGCTGGAATGAGAAATTCCAGAGGAATGGTGTTGCATTTATCATTAAAAAGAACATATCCAGATCAGTAACGAAGTACAACACTGTCTGTGATAGGATAATATCCATGTGCCTACAGAAAAGACCACTTAATATCACTATTGTTTAAACTAATGCACCAACCACTAAGCCAATGATGATGAAATAGAAGAATTCTACCAACCTCTTCTGTCTGAAATTCGTCAAACCTACAATCAAGATGTATTGATCATTATTGGTGATTGAAATGCAAAGGTTGGGAGCAAAGAGGAAGGATCAGTAGTGGAAAATAAGGCCTTGGTGATAGAAATGATGCTGGAGATTGCAGGATAGAAGTCTGCAAAACTAATGATTTGTTCTTTTCAAATACCTTCTTTAGACAGCATAAGAGACGATTATACACATGGACCTCACCAGATGGAATACACAGAAATCAAATTGACTACATTGTGTAAAGAGGCGGCAGAAAATCTATATCATCAGCCAAAACAAGGCCAAGGGCAGATTGTGAAACAAACCATCAATTACTCATATGCAAATTCAGACTGAATCTGAAGAAAATGAAAATAAATCCATAAGA
>NW_006408537.1:14481951-14482551 GCF_000296735.1 Chrysochloris asiatica | reverse complement strand
CTGGATCTCCCCTTCTCATGAACCAAACACTCGTGAACAACACAACTATGTCGAGGTCAGACCCCGACAAGATGGACTGATAGAGTGGCAGCAACAATGCACTCAAATATAACAATTTCAAGGCTGGTGCTGGACTGGTCAGTGTTTTGTTCTGTTGTACAGAGAGTCACTATGAGTTAGAATTAGCTCAATAGTACCTAACAGCAACAATGTCCACTAATATAAAAAAGATGGTTATAGTATTAAGGAGTAGATCAAAATAGATTTCCCTTTGCAGATAAAATCTTTTATGTTATTTGTCTGAAAAGGTATTGCATTCACTTGTCCACTAATTTTATTAACCATTATTAGCTTGTCTTTGTTTTCTCTTCTAATTTCATGTTATTCCTTTGGCTATCTTCAACTGTTCAGTAATCCATGATACTTGGGTCAAATCTGGCCTCCTGCTTGTTTTAGAAATTTAAGTCTTCTTGGAGACTAGTCACACCTATTTGTTATCTAAAGCTGCCTAGTAGAAAATTTGGGTTGTCTAAAGAGAGACCAAGTGGCCCACAAAGCTGAAATTGTTTACATCTGCTTTTTTATGGGAAAAAAAAAAAA
>NW_006408537.1:14479752-14481391 GCF_000296735.1 Chrysochloris asiatica | reverse complement strand
AAAAAAAAAAAGCCATCAGCAAAAATGTCTGTATAACTCTGTCATGAGAACAAATAACCAGAGCCTAAATTCTAATTATTCTCACTACTATTTAAAACAATGTAGTTTTTTCACTACATATTTCAATTATTTTGTTTTCATTCAAGCTACTTAATGTGATAACACAAATATTAATTGGCCAAAGTGAACCACTGAATACATGCAAATTGATTATGCCCCTAGAAATAGATGTTGACTAATTCAAGTTTAATGAACCTCAAAATAGTATTTTAAGTACATTTTTATTTTTTATAGACTTTAATCATATCTGTCTTTGGGGTTTGGATTTAGGAACACTAAAGAACTATTCTGGGCTAATTAAGTTTGCTCACCTGACAGGTTTTCCACAGCTCACTTGACTCTGCTCAAGGCAAAAACAGCTATAGTTACAATAGAAAGAGAAAAAGGAGATTATGTTGGAGCACATTTCTGTAATACGGAGGCAATTCCATCCTCAGAAATCACTTTCCAATGCAATGTCACACATCACATCAAAACTCTATGTATTTGGCAAACATGGGATAATTGTGTCATCTCTACCTGATGCTATACAAAAAAGTCAGAGAGCTGATCAAGAAAAAATCCCCAATTGATGAAGTTAACATTTTAAACATTCAAAAAATATGAAACCTAAAATGTGCTATTTAAGTCTCAGACTAAGAATGTTCCTTTTGATTATTTTGAATTCTGACTTAAATATTCAGAAACGTAATTATTCTGCACTTAATTAGACACATTCACCTAATATATGAGCAGCTTCAGGGAGAAGATGCAAAGTAATTTTGAAAGCTCTGTGAGCTCTCATGGGACACCAACATGCCATTTATTTTTCTAAAGAAATAAATAACTAGAGTAAATAATATTCAAATGACAAGCCAGAAAGTATGAAGAACATAGCTGAAATAGCAATTCTAGGATTTCATTTAGAGCCTTTTGGTTTTCTTTTATGAAATGGATTCTTAAATGTTGTCATTATTGTTGTTACATGCCATCAAGTCGGTACCAACTCATAGCGACCTCTTGCACAACAGAGTAAAACACTGCCTGGTCTTGGGCCAACCTCACAGTTGTTGCCATGTTTGAGCCCATTGAGGCTGCCACTTTGCCAATCCATCTCACTGGGGGTCTTCCTCTTTTTCTCTGACCCTCCACCTTACCAAACATGATATTCTTCTCCAGCGACTGGTCCCTCCTGACCACATGTCCAGAGTATGAGAGACAATGAGGTTTGGTCATCCTGGCCTCCAAGGAGCACTCTAGCTGCACTTCTTCCAACACAGATCTGTTTGTTCTTTAGGCAGCCCATGGTACTTTCAACATTCTCCTCCAACACCATAACTCAAATGCATCAATTCTTCTACAATTTTGCTTATTCACTGTCCAGATTTCTCATGCATACGAGGTTATTGAAAATATCATGGCTGGCATCAGGTGCACCTTAGTGCTCAAGCTGACATCTTTGCTCTTTAACAGTTGAAAAAGGACTTTGCAGTAGGTTTACTTAATGCAATACATCGTTTGATTTCTTGATTGCTGCTTCTATGAGTGTTGATAGTTGATCCAAGAAGAACGAAGTCCTTGACAACTTCAATCTTTTCTC
>NW_006408537.1:14473284-14479187 GCF_000296735.1 Chrysochloris asiatica | reverse complement strand
AATCCAACTGATTTTTGCATGTTGATCTTATACCCTCATACTTTGCTGAATATTCCAATGAGATCTAGTAGCTTTTTTACTGAGTCTTTGGTGTTTTCTATGTATAGGATCATATCATCTGCAAATAGAGAGAGTGGACTTCTGTTCTGGAATGCCAATAGTTTTTTTTATTCCTCTTCATGTTATCCAGCATGAATCTTAGACTCTCTTCTGATTTTTAAATCTTTTTTTTCTGCTTACTTTTCTATCTTAGCAGTATTGGGAGATTTGTCTTCCTACTCACTGGTTCTGCCTTCCATCTCTTCAATTCTACTCCTTTGCCCTTTCAGTGTATAGTCCATTTCTAATTTTTTAAAATTAATCATCTAGACCTCTTTTTTGCAGGTTTTGAATTGTTCCTAATGTTATATCTATCTTGTTTGATTGCTCCTGTAGCACTTTCCTGACTTCTTCCTTATTTTCCTCCAAACTTCTCCTGAGCATTTGGATTTGTCTCCCTATCATTCTTCTGTATTCCTTCTCAGGCAGATCCAAAGCCTGCTCTTATTCTAATGGGAAGGCTATGTCTGCCTATAGCTCATTTGTCTCAGTTACTCTTTTCTGTTTTTGGACATGTGCTGACATCTTTTGTTGTTTTTTTCTTGGACATTTTCAATACTTAGATGCATTTTCAATGATTAAATGAATGTATGTTGCTGTGTTGTTAAGCTTACTGAGTAGCTCATGGTGGATGTAATCTAGAGATAGACTTCCCTTTTCACGTGTAATGCTTAGCAGCTGATATTGGCTCCTGTCCAGATGGTGGGATATTATAGGGTATGCTTATAGCTTGGCTATATGGCCATGATTGCTGTGTTTTCCTGGGTAACATAGTGAGAGAAAACTCCCACCCCCAGGAAAAATGTGAGACCCAAAGGACCAAATACAGGAGCAATATAAAAGCAGAGACAAAAACCACCACTCAAAACCAAAAATAAAACCATAGCCAACTTTCCAATAGCCTTTTGTAGCAGATCAGTGTGCATGCACAGTAGAAAGCTCCAGCAGTGGGTGGGGGTGTCCTCTAGTCACCACCATGGAGGTGTGCAGATAGATATTGAGAAATGAATAGAAGAAAGTTTGTTCTCTGAAGGCCAGTTAGGTGTCTGCGTATACACAATGTAATTCTCAAAATAGCTGCATCCTTGTATATAGTAGTTGGTGTTGGGTCTTGCCTTTTATGTTGGGATTTTGCTAGGTGAACTTATGGTTTGGCTGTATGACCAGACCGGCTGTTTCTTGCTAGGTAAGGCACTAATAAAGGATCCTGCCCAGGTCAACTTTAGGGATGAGTCCCAGAGTCAGATGTCACATGAAGCAGCAAAAGGATCAGCCTGTGGGACCACTGGGGCTCCCACAGACCTCCTCCCTGTGCTGTGGGAAAACTGTGGGTGCAACACTGGAATCTTTTGGGAGAATGCTCCCACCCACATGAAAATGTTCAGGCTGGACAGAGAGGGTGTGGCAGAGGAGAGGAGGAAAGAAAAGTGCAAAATCCGTTACACCACTTTTTCCAGATGCTGCTCTGTGGTTTTTAGCGCTGTATCACTATATCAGCCTGGTTGTGGCCCCACCCTCTGATCTCAGCCCAGGCCAATGGATCCACAGATAGCATCCCAATTTATTCAGAAATCTCTATGTTTTCCCTCCACAGTTAAGATTTCTACACCAGTGGGCACAGGAAACGGATGCCCCTCACCTTATATTAGATCCAAAACTCTGGAGCTGCTCCTGGAAAGTGCCGTTTCTTGTTTTTCCGTGCCTGTGCCAAGGAACCTCTCTTACCTGTCTCTGTTTCTCCCACCTCCAAATCGGAAGTCCCTTCCATCTTGTTTTGATGTTTTCTGCATCATTCAATAATTTGCCTAGAGAATCCTTCAATAATAAAAGTCAAGTCTTGGATTTTTTCTTCAATTCCCCCAGTTTGAGAAATGCTAAATGTATTCTTCCCTTTTGGTTTCTGACTCCAGATCTTTGCACATTTCATTGTAATATTTGACTTTGTCTTCTCGAGCTGACCTTTGAAATTCTCTGTTCCACTCTTTTACCTTCTTATGTCTTCCATTTGCTTTAAGATCTCTATGCTGGAAAGAAAGTTTCAGTGTCTCTTGTGACATCCATTTTGATCTTTTCCTTCTTTCTTGTCTTAATGACTTTTGCTTTTTTCCTGTATGATGTTCTTGATGCCATCCCACAACTCTTCTGGTCTTCAATCTTTAGTGTCATCAAATCTGTCCTTTAATGACCTTTAAATTCAGGTGAGATATATTCAAGATCATATTTTGGCTCTCGTGGACTTGTTTTCATTTTCCTCAGCTTCAGTATGAATTTGCATATGAGCAATTGGTGGTCTGGTCCACAATCTGCCCCTGGCCTTGTTTTGGCTGATGATATGGAGCTTTTCCATCATCTCTTTCCACAGATGTAGTCAATTTGATTTCTGTATTTTCAATCTGGTGAGGTCCGTGTGTAATTGTCTCTTATGCTGTCTAAGAAGATATCATTGGTTTTGCAGAATTCTATCATGTGATGTCGAGCATAATTTCTATCACCAAGGCCATATTTTCAAACTACTGATCCTTCCTCTTTGCTCCCAACCTTTGCATTCCAATCACCAGTAATGATCAATACATCTTGATTACAGGTTTGATCAATTTCAGACTGAAGAAGTTGGTAGAATTCTTCTATTTCATCTTCACTGGCTTTAGTGGTTGGTGCATAAATTTGAATAATAGTGGTATTAACTGGTCTTCCCTGTAGGTGCATGGATATTGTCCTATCACAGACAGCATTGTACCTCATGACTGATCTTGTAATGCTCTTTTTGATGATGAGTGCAACACCATTCCTCTTCAATTTGTTATTCTTGGCATAGTAAACATGTGGTTGTCAAATTCATAATGGCCAATACCAGTCCATTCCAGCTCACAAATACCTAAGATATCGATGTTTATGTGTTCCATTTCATTTTTGACAATTTCCAATTTTCCTAGATTCATACTTCATACATTCCATGTTCTCATTATTAATGGATGTTTACAGCTGTTTCTCTTCATTTTGAGTTGTGCCCCATCAGCAAATGAAGGTCCCACGGGCTTTACTCCCACAGGTTTTATTCCACTTTCATCACTGCGGTCAAATCTACTTTGAGGATTCAGCTCTTCCCAGTCACATTTTGAATGTCTTCCAACTTGCGGGGCTCTTTTTCTGACACTATATCTGACAGTGTTTCTCTGCTATTCATAAGGTTTTCAGTGACTAAATATTCTGAAGTAGTTCGTTTCTCCTTCTTCCTAGTCTGCCTTCATCTGGAAGCTCATCTGAAACCTATTCACCATGGGTGACCCTGTTGGTATTTAAAATACCAGTGGTATTGCTTACTGAATCACAGTAACTCACAAGCTACCACAGTACGACAAACTGACAGACAAGTGGTGGGTTACTTGAATAACATAGAGAAAATGTTATAGTGTAATGTTGGACCTGAGTTTGGAATCATGATAGAGAAAAACTATAAGTGGAACTTCACTTATCTTCATTATTGCTGATATTTATTAGTCCTGTCGATTCGGTTCCAACTTTAGAGATTCTGTGTAGAGTTTCTGAGGATTCAATAAGATGATGCACCTAAGGTATTTCAGATTGCTTGGTGCCTTGAAGTTTCAAATCCCTAAGCCCTCCCAGATCTAATAATTTAAACTCCACAGCATTACTTGTGTACCTTTACTATGATGTTTGTCACTTGCTAATTATATGAATGGAATTTTTAAACTCTCAGAGACAAGTTCTGCTTTATTAGTTTGTATATAACCTTAATATCTTCTCTCTGTGCACACTAGCCACTCAGTATATATTGGAATTAATATTTGAATTGATTAATGTATGTTCAAAACAATAAGTCACTTACTCTCAGGAAAGAAACTACTGAGAATAGTGGTTTTGGACTTGTCTAACTGATCCAGCAACTGCAACTCTATTGGGTACTTGAACTTAGATCAAATAATCTGAGACACATTCTTAAGCTAATAGTATAGCAGCAGTGCTTAGATGGAAGAACTGATGAAAATAAGCACCCATGGATATTATATACTTGACACTGCAGGTTAATGCAATGGACTGCAGCCTCAGTTTGAACTGCAAGGTTGGAATTTCAGGTCTACCAGCCACACCTTTGAAACCCAATACAGAGTTGCTATGATCCAGAACCAACTTGATGTCACTTAAAAACAACAGTATATATGCTATCATATTATATTGGAGATATTAATATGTATATATTCCAGTTGTAATATACTAGAGCACCTTTTATCCTTTCATAGTTATCTCAAGCCCCACAAATCTGTGAGGGAGATAATGCTATTATCCCCCTTTTGCTAATAAGGAAAGTAGGGAATACAGAAATTACATAGCTAAGCAGTAGAACAAGATTTAAATCTGGGCAGTTGACTTCGGACTCCAGACTTTATGTTATAGCCTCATATGCAAAACTAAATAACCATCCTGGGGGTTATGAGACAATTTTGATTATATCTGCAAAGTTCTTTAATTTTGTTTTTATTTTAGTTTGGTTTCATGTAATATGAAGGATCCCTGGTGGCACAAGATTAAAGCACTCAGCTGCTAACTGAAAAGTCTATGGGTCAAACCCACTAGATGCTCTGTAGGAGAAATATGTGGCAGTCTGCTTCATTAAAGATTGTTGTTGTTGTTAAGGGCCATCAAGTCAGTTCTAACTCATAGTGACCCTATATAGGATTTCTGAGAATCTGCTGATGTATTTGAACCCCCAATCTTGTGATTCACAGTTGGGTGCTTATCCTACAGTGACACAGCCTTGGAAATTCTATGCTCCATTCTATTCTGTCCTAGAGACTCTCTATGAGTCTGACAATGGGTTTATATTATATGCACATCAAATTCATCTCATGAATATTTTTTCTTAGAACAAGGTCAAAAAATAAGCAGTCATGTTGGTATTAAGTGGTTTTAAAGAAACATAAATACATATTCATGTAGAAGGTATTAGGCATAGCAACAATCATAAATTGCTTTGTGAATGACTAAGGCTAAGACTACGTGCTTGGCTGCTAATTAACAGGTGGGATATTCAAACCCACCGAGGCCCTCAGTGGAAGAAGGACCTGATGATCTGCTCCTATAAAGGTTACAGCCTAGAAAATCCTATGGGGCATTTCTACTCTGCCACATGAAATTGCTGAGTTGAAACTGATTTGATGGCACCAAACAATAAGAAAGGTTAAGGATGAGTTGTTGGGTAGTGCAAATAGGTATGAAATTCAACTGCTAACCAAAACATGAGCAGTTTAAGTCCACCAAGAGGCATGTTGGAAGAAAAGCCTAACTATCTACTTGCAGAAAATCAGTCATTGAAAATCCCATTGATCACAAAATCACATCTGACACACATGGACTCACTGTAAGTCAAATTGAGTCAATGAAAGCTGTTTCTTAAGTGCTAAAACATCATGTTGCTGTTATTATGTACCGTGGAGTCAGATCTGACTCATAGCGATCCTGAATAGGGTTTCCAAGGAGTGGCTGGTGAATTTGAACCACTGATCTACAGCGCCACACCAGGACTCCATGGTAAGGGATATTTTGGAAAAGTGATGCTTATATTTCAACTCATTAAATATGCATTTCTTCTTTTCACCCACATACACACACAAAGTGTTATGTGATACACGCATATATTTATCAAACAATTTGATAATTTTATACATGATATGGGAGTGCGGTGGCTCCATATGATAAGCAATGAACTGCAAACTAAAAGGTCTACGGTTCAATTATACCAGCTGCTCCATGGGAGAAGAGGAGGCTTTCTGCTCCTGTGAAGATTT
>NW_006408537.1:14463362-14466234 GCF_000296735.1 Chrysochloris asiatica | reverse complement strand
TATGGGGTTGCTATGAGATAGAACTGGCTGGATTGCACTTAACAATGACAATAATGTTCAACATGGAAAAGATCCCTGGTGGCACTGTAGAATAAGCACTGAACTTTCACCAAAAGGAAAAAGATAAGGCTGCCTGTTGCTGTAAAGATTTACAGTCTCAGAAACCCCATGTAATAGAGTCACAATAAATTGAAATTAACTCAATGGCAGTGAGTATGTGCAACATTGAGAACGATGAAAGAAAGATAAGATAAGCATGCACAGGCATTAACAATCATGTATGTTGAGTCATGGTGTGGCACTCTAGGAAGAGCACTGGGGTGCTAACTTGAAGTTTGGCAGTTTAAACTTCCCACCAGTCACTCCTAGGAAACCCTAAAAGGGTGATTTTGGTATCTGTAATTTGGTACCAAATCAACAGCATTTAACAACTTGTTGCACGTACTGGTGGGGAAATAAACCACACTGAAAAAGCAAAACAAAACAGTAAAGACAGTGGGAATAGATTTTCTCAAGATTTGTTTGTAAGTGAATGCCTGATAATCAACACTTAAGAATTAGGCTTTTAAAAGTTTATTTTAAAAATAATTAGGCATTATAGTTAAACTACAAGCATTAATTATTTGTTATTGTTGTTGTTAAGTGTTGAGGAGTCAGTTCCTCCTCCATAGAGACCCTATATAGTATTTCCAAGAAGCAGCTGGTGGGTTTGAACTACTGATTTGACCAGTGGTTAGCAGCCCAGTGATTAACCTACAGCACCACACCAGGATCCCATAATAAATCTGTTGTTGTTAAATGCCTTGAGCTGATTCTAACTTATAGCGACCCTATACAGGGTTTCTGAGGAGTGACTGTTGAATTTGAACTGCCTACTTTGTGGTTCAAACCAACCTTGTGGTCCAGTGCATTTTCCTGCAGAATCACACCAGGACTCCTTAGGAACTTTTTTTTCTCTCTCAGATAATGAAACCAATGTACTGATATGTTAACAAACTTGAAAGAACGAAAGACTGTTGAGCTCAGCTTTGTTTTTGTTTGTTTGCTTAGTTGGTTGGTGTATTGTCCTAAAATCATATTAGATTGTCATACAATTCGATAAATCATCACTCAAATTTCATTTGTTAATATGTGCAAAACTGAATTTACTGGGTTTCAGCACACTTGATTAACTCACAAACACAAAAAACTTAGCATTTGAGCATGTATATCTTTTCCCAGAAAAAAAAAATGTGAGAACTTGTCACGGAATCTTTCTTACTTAACAGTCTTCTCCCTTTCATTGTTTCCTTTGTAACTTTAAGGATCCACAATGGGAGATTTGAGAAGAAAGTGGTGTATGAGAATTCTTAACATGCACGAGAAGAGTGGTGCTAAGATAAGTCTGTTGTGTTGAGATGATAGATGACTTTTTCCTTAGGATTCCAAAGTCTGAGATAAAGCCATGAAAATAATTGACAACAGTTGGACAAAGGTATTTGCATAAATTCTGGAGTGTAGGGAGATGTTTTTGAATTATTACATGTAATTTAATGATTGGAATATGGTGAAATAAATTTATTTTAAATAATAACTGACCATAACTTTCCTATAATTCTTGCAACTATTACTTTTTTTATATTCTAAAATTTTCTAATAACTGACCATAACATTCCTATAATGCTTGCAACTATCACTTTTTTTCATATTCTAAAATTTTCTAATAATACTTCTTTTTTGTGTGCATTTAACCAGCATCATAATACCCAGGATTCCCACTACAACAGTATAGATAGGGAATTAAAGTGATACAATAACATGAAGAATACTGTATAGTACATAAAATACTATAATTATGTATTGGACTTTTTGTGGACAGAATTTTGCAAAATTGCTGAGACAACTTCATCGACAGTTTAATATTGTATTTAAAGACAGACACCCTGGAAGATGTGCCTGGTTACCATTGTCAGCACAATAGAATCTCCTTTATTTCTAAAACATTTTGTATTTAGTGAACTGTGACTAGCAAAAACAAAACAAAAATGAGAAGCAAAACATTTAGTTTAAATTTGAATTTGTACTGCTGACTTCTTCAAGTAACTATTTCAAATGGAAGAAAACTACACATTTTATTATTGTGGTTAAATTCAAAGACAGAACCACATTTTTTCATATTAAATTTTTAAAATCCATAAGTGCTTTACTATTTCAAGAATCATTCAGCTATCAAATAGGGCACCAGCAAAATCAGTTTCCTTTGTGAAGAGTTTCTTCACTTTTGACACTAAAATTGAAAAGAAATTTAAAAGACATAGTAATTATCTCCTTTATTTTCATGGAAAATTTAGGAGAATCTTGAGTTTAAGTAAAAATATTTACTTTATTGCTAGCATAACATTCTAAGTGTTTATGTTAAGGGATCATTAACTTTACATGGTGTTGAACAATACCAATCTAAGTTTCTCTTATAGTTACATTTGCCTGTTGAGAGTAAAAGCAACTGGTATCTTGTTTTCTACACTCTAAGTTATGATTTAACTTTCAGAGTATGTTTTCAATTAATCCTAACACTTTGCATGATAAAGTCATGTGGGGTTGGTGTATTCAATACCTTATTAAATCTCAATACTTGAAATAGGGCCACGGTTGTTTGATCTTAAGAGAATGCATTGCAGGACAAAAAGTTTCTGAACTTTAAAGAATGAGTTGAGAGACTTGCTTTGTGCATGCTATAACTAAATGACAAATTGATCAGTGATTGACATACTTAGTTTTAGAGAAAATCATAAGGATAAAAGTAAGATATAATGCAAACATCTAAGTTTTCTATCAAAATAATCAATTTAACAGATAGGTCAAATTTAACCAAACCCAAACCAAGCCCATTGCT
>NW_006408537.1:14460172-14463262 GCF_000296735.1 Chrysochloris asiatica | reverse complement strand
TTACTGTAAGTCAAAGCTACTTGACAACAACAATTTATGTGGTGTGGTAGGACAAACACTGGACTGCAAGGTAGATTTGAACTGCAAGGTGGCTGTTCAAACCACCAGCGCTCCTTGGAAACCCTATACAGGGTCGCTATGAGTCAGAACCGACTCCACTGCACATAACCACTACCACCACCACCACCAGCATACTTAATTTGATTGTGCTTTGCCTTATTGCACTTTGCATGCATCGTGCTTTTTATAAATGGAAGATTTGTGGCAACCATATATCAAGTAAATCTGTTGGTGCTCTTTTTCTAATAGCATGTGTTCAGTTTATGTTTCTGTATCACATTTTGGTAATTCTCAGAATATTTCAAACTTTTTCATAATGTGACTTCAGAATGCTACTGCATACTTGGAGTCCTGGTATGGCATTGCAGAATAATATGCTGGACTACAAGATCAGTTTGAACCCCAAGGTTGGCCACTTCTCAGAAACCCTATATAGGGTTGCTATGAGTTGGAACCGAATCGACAGCATTTAACAACAACAACAACAACTGCAAACTTAATAGACTATAGCATATTGCAGACATAACTTTTATATGCACTAGGGAAACATTTTGTGTGACTTGCTTTATGTTGAAATTTATTTTAGTGGTATGGAAATGAACCCCAAGCATTTCTGAGATATACAAATTATGAGGCTTTGACGGTGTAGCGAGTTACACACTGATTCAAGGTCAGCAGCTTGAATCCACCAACTGCTCTGCAGGGGACTGATGAGATTTTCTGTTCTCACTGAAATCCTATACAGAGTCACTATGAATTGGAATCTACTCCATGGCATATAACCACCAACAACCAACATGCCCATCTACATATTTTAATGAGATTTTATTTATGGAAATAGAGTGCTTTGGATTACAGATTTTTCAAAGTTCCAAACTTATCTATATTAAACTGAGGTAACACTCACTAGGAAACTTGAGAAGATCAATTCTTTATTGTATTCATCATTAATGCTAGATGAAGACAGGAAACAATGGAGGTGGAACTTGAAGATGAAACAAAGAACCAAACTGTGAAGTTAAGCTTCTAGCTTTGCCTTTACTCGCCCACCTACAGAATCAATATGTAGCTTATAAGATTAGAACATATATGACTTATATAAAAATCTAAAGGGAAAACTTAAAGTTAGCATAAAGAAACAATAAATAGTCGTGGTGGTGTTTGTGGTAGCAATCTTTCTTTGTTTTGCTGAACTAATTGTTTTGGGACTTAATTTACAATAAATACCAGTTTGCATAAAATTATGATTTAAATTTGGCAGTATAAATTAAGTACTGCCTATAAAAGAGTTTATAGTTGCTTATATCGAACACTGACCAAAGCTATTTGATTCCATCCTTGCTACACTTGTAAGGAATAAATCAAGGAAATGTTACCATATATCTAGCTTTCTATTTATTATACTAACTTTCTGCCTTCAGACAGATCAAATAAAACTTATATTATAAACTGAACCTATGATTTTGGGTATTTGGGTGACCATTTAGTGCTTTTAAGCTATTTTGAATGACTATTTTGTGCCAGCAGTAAAAGCTGTGCTCAGGCAAGATTTTGTTCCATTAATTGGTTTCATTAATGCAGCTAATCTCTGATGACTCAAAGTACTGTTGCCTTTCCCTGTATTTACAAATTCGTTTCTAATAAAGGAGATTTTCTGCACCTCTGAGACTTTGACAACCCCAATACCGATGTGACTTTGCTTCATCATGTTAGAAAAGTTAGACTGTAGGCAACAGTGAAGCCACTTGGTGAGGCTGACTTCCTTGAAGGCATACCCTAGTCTTCCTTTGCCCTTTCTTCCTGGTGGTGGTTTTCTCCAGCACACTATCCCTGTGCTTATACTAGCTTCTTACCATCAATTCAAGTTTTCAGGAAATAGTATGACCAAATATTATAACTTCTCAAATGTTTGATAACTTAGTTTTCTTTGTCTTTTGGAGATATTTATGTAAGTACTTTCACAAGCTAAAAGCCAAAAGGTATCTGCAGGATAAATTCCAAAACAAGAACACCAAATGCAGCCATCAAACTGATTCCAACTCATAACAATGTTTATAGGACAGAACAGAAATGCTCCATAGGGTTTCCAATGTTGTAACCCTCAAGGAAGCAGACTGTCACTTTTGTTTTCCCTGGATCTACTGGTGGGTTCTAATTGCTGACTTTTTGACTAACGGCAGCATACTTAACCACTGAGCCATCAAGGTTCCTGATAAATCTAACAAAGTGGGATTTCTAACACCATCAAACCAAAAGGTAAAAGTTTTTCATTGTTTCTTTGGAGATTTTCCCAGTCCCCTTAAAATCACACTTGTTTTGTTTCAACCAAATGGTAGAAAGAATAATTATATTTATACTTTTGCACAGGTTCTCAATGCTAGAGATCGCATGTTAGAATTTTGCAAGACCAATGACTTCTTCATTGCAAATACCTTTTCTTAAACAACATAAAAGATGACTAAATACATGGACTTCACCATATGGAATACACAGAAATCAAATTGATTATATCTGTGAAAATGAACAGTGGAAAGCTCTATATAATCAACCAAACAAAGCCAGGAACAGACTATCAAATAGACCATCAATTGCTCATATGCAAGTTTAGGCTGAAACTGAAGAAAATTAAAACAAGCCAACACTAACCACAACATGACCTTGTACATATCCCACATGAACTTGAAGAACAGATTTGATGCAGTAAACACTAAAGAACAAAGACCAGAAGCACTGTGGGATGACATAAAGAACATCATAAAGGAAGAAAGCAAAAGGTCATTAAGAAGACAAGAAAGAAGGAAACAACCAAAATGAATATCAGAAGATACTCTGAAATTTGCTCTCTAGCATAGAGATGCTAAAGTAAATGGAATAAATGAGGAAATAAAAGAGCTGAATGGAAATTTTCAAAAGGCAGCTCGAGAAGACAAAGTTAAATATTATAAGGAAGTATGCAGAAACCTGGAGTTAGAAAACCAAAAGTAAAGAACATGCTCAGCATTCCTCAATCGGAGGGAATTGAATAAAATT
>NW_006408537.1:14456312-14460072 GCF_000296735.1 Chrysochloris asiatica | reverse complement strand
GATGTGGATGTGTTCCATTTCATTTTTAACAACTTTCAATTTTCCCAGATTCATACTTCATACATTCCATGTTCCAATTTTCAATGGCTGTTTACAGCTGTTTCTCTTCATTTTGAGTTGTGCCCCATCAGTAAATGAAGGTCCCGTGGGTTTTTCTCCCATGGGCTTTACTCCATTCATGTTATCACTGTCAATTCTATTTTGAGGAGGCAGCTCTTCCCCAGTTACATTTTGAGTTCCTTACATCCTGAGGAGCTCATTTTCTGGCAATATATCTCACAGTGTTTCTCGGCTATTCATAAGATTTTCAGTGACTAAATATTCAGAAGTAGTTCATCACTCTTTCTTCCTAGTCTGTCTTAGTCTAGAAGCTCATCTGAAACCTGTCCACCATGGGTGACCCTTCTGGTATTTAAAAACTGGTGGCATAGCTTTCAGAATCACAGCAGTTCACAAGCCACCACAGTACTACAAACTGACAGATGAGTGGTGGGCATTTTTTTTAAATGGAAACTTTCACGTTAAATTTGGGGGATATCTGTGCGCATGCATAGTAGAACCCTGGGGATGGTGTGTCCATTGGCTCAGGTATCCACTCTAGTCACTGACTGAATAGCACCTAGAAGCTCATAGTGTCACAATGAATTGGGGAAACTTGATGGTGCTTACCAAAAACAGAACATAGAAAACATATATATTATAGGCAGATTACTTAATTCCAATGATCTTCATCTGAAACTTGACTGAAAGAGGGTCTTTAAGGTTTGATAGTTTATTATTTACAGAAAATTTTCTAATCCTGGAATATCTTCTTTTGATTATAGTAATAGAAACTTTAATTGTTTATTTGAACTTCCTGCTTGTTCTAGCCTGAATTTCAGTATTATCCACCTGGATCTAGGATACTTAATGAAAGCTCGTATTCAGTTTGCCCAACTATCATCTGTCACATGTAAATTTGTAATTACTTCAAGATGAAATGGAACATTGAATGTCAAGTTCAATATTTTATGCTTCTTTTTTTTTTTGAGATGTTGGTCCTTCAAATCCTTGAAACCTTGGTAATTGCTTTTTGCTTTCAAATACTTTTCATTCTAAATTCTACTCTATCTAGTTGTTTTTACAAGATGACTGTTTTCAAAATATACTCTGTAATTATCAGAAATCTCACTTCCTTTTTTTTTTTAACTGAAATTATCTAGTTTTCTAATCCCACAGAGTCTAGTTTGTATGTTGACTTCATGGTTGTTGTTAGGTGTCATTGAGTCAGTTCAGATTCATAGGAACCTCATAGCAACAGAAGAAAACACTGCCCAGTCCTGTAGCATCCTCACAACTGTAGTTGCAATTGAGCCCACTCCTGATGTCACTGTGTCAATAAGTGCTCGACTGTAAGGTTGGTTTGAACTGCAATGTCAGCAGTTCAAACTCACCCAGGTACTACTTGGAAACCCTATACAGGATCACTATGGGTCACAACTGACTAGATAGCACTTAATGACAACAACAACTTTTCTAAGACAGATATGTTTGTTCTTGTAGTTCCTTTTACTTTTAATTTTCTTCTCTAACACTAAAACTCAAAGGCACCAATCTTCCTTATTCAAAGTTCAACTTTCACATGCAAATGAGGCAATTGAAAATATTAAGGCTTGGGTCAGGTGCACCTGAGTCCTCAAATTGACATTTTTTTTCTTCAACAGCTTAAAATGATCTTGTGCAGCAAATTTTCCAAATGCAATACATCATTTAGTTTTTTAGGTACTGCTTATATGTGTCTTGATTGTGGATCCAAGCAAAATGAAGTCTTTGACAACTTCAAACTTTTCTCCATTTATCATGATGTTATTTATTGGTCCAGTCTTGAGGAGTTTTGTTTTCTTTACATTGAGGTGCAGTACACACTAAAGACTGTAGTCTTTGATCCTCATCAACAAATATTTCAAGTCCTCTTGATTCAAGCAAACAATGTTGGATCATGTGCATATTGCAGGTTGCTAATGAGACTTTCTCCAATTCTGATCCCATGTTCTTCTTCATATAATCAAATCTCTACTGATTATTTGCTCAGCAATACTGTATGGTGAATGCATACAACTCTGGTGCATGCTCTTCCCAATTTTAAAGTTTTCATTATCAATTATTCTCTTCTAATGACAGCCTCTTGTTCTATGTTTAGTTCCTCATGAGTACATTTAAGTGATCTGTAACACCCATTCTTCACAATGTTATACATAGTTTGTCATGATCCACACTGTCAAAAGCCTTGGCATAGTCATTAAAAACATAAATGTATATTTGTCTGGTTTTATCTGTTTTAAGCCAAGGTCCATCTCACCTCAACAGTGATATACTTAGTTTCAGCATATCTTCTGATTTTAGCTTGAATTTCTGGCAACTTTTTGTTGGTGTCCTGCTGCAATTATTTTTGCATTATCATCAGAAAAAAATTACTTTCATGTAATATTAATTATATTGTTCAATGACATCCATATTCCATCTGGTCAACTTTCTATGAGATGGGCACAAATATGGAACTCTTCCAAAATGTTGGCCATGCAGTTGTCTTTCAAATTCCTTGGCACAAATGAATGAGTGCATGTAGTCTTGCATCAGTTTTGTGAAAGTTTTCAGTTTGTATTCTGTCAATTCCTGTAGCCTTGTTTTTCAACAATGCCTTCAGTACAGCCAGACTTCTTCCTTCAGTACCATCCTATGGTACTTTTGAAATGGTTGAACATTTACCATTTCTTTTTGGTACAGTGTCTCTCTGTATTCCTTCCATCTTCTTCTGATGCTTTCTGCCTCATACAATGTTTTGCTTATTGACTCCTTCAATATTGCAAATTGAGGTTTGAATTTTTTCATCAGTTCTTTCAGCTTAAGAAATGCTGAGCGTGTTCTTCCCTTTTGATTTCTAACTTCAGGGCTTTGTACATTTCATTATAATATTAGACTTTGTCTTCTCCAGCTGACCTTTGAAATCTTCTGTTTTGTCATTTTTGCTTCCTCATTTCTTCCATTTGTTTTAATTTCTCTATGTTCAAGAGCAAGGAGCTCTGGTAGCGTAGTTGTTACGAATTGGGCTGCAAACTGCAAGGTCAGCAGTTTGAAACTACCAGCTATTCTGTGGGATAAAGATGAGGCTTTCTGCTTCCGTAAAGATTTATAGCCTCGGAAACCCTATACAGGATCGCTACAAGTTGGAAATGACTCCATGGTACATAACCACCACCAATGCCTAGGAATCCTTTTTGGCACTGTAGGATAAGCACTAGATTTTTAGCCACAAGAGTTGGCAGTTAAAACCCACCAGCCATTACTCAGAAACTCTACACTGGATTTCCAAGAGTCAAAACATATGCAACAGCACTAAACAACATTACCACCAGTGCCTGAAATATCAATCTTTATGTTTCCATTTCATTTTTGACAACTTCCAACTTTTTCTGATTCATACTTTGTGTATTCCATGTTTGATTATAATGGATGTTTATAGCTATTTATACTAATTTTGAGTTGTGCCCTAGCAGCATATGAAAGTCTTGGAAGCTTTGCTTCATTCAGGTCATTAAGTTCAACTCTACTTTGTGGAAGCAGCTCTTACCCAGTGATAGTTTGAGTGTCTGCCAACCTGCGGGGCTTATCTTCTGGTACTTTATCTGACACAATTCTGCTGCTATTCATAAGGTTTTCAAAGGATAGCCATTCAGAAGTAGTATGCCTCTACTTTGTCTTGTTGTTGTTGTTATGTGCTGTG
>NW_006408537.1:14454643-14456212 GCF_000296735.1 Chrysochloris asiatica | reverse complement strand
ATACCAAAAAGAAATAGTCGATGTTCAGGCATCTGAACATCTGCTGATGTCAGATGGATCTTAGCTGAAAGCAGAAGATACCAGAAAGATGTTTAATTATGCTTTATTGATTATGTGAAGGCTTTTGATTATATGGATCATGACAAACTATGGACAGAATTGCAGATAATCAGTATTCCAGAACACTTAATTGTGCTCAGGAGGAACTTGTACATAGCTTAAGAGGCAGATGCTTGAACAGAAACAAGGGAACACTGAATGGTTTTACACTAACAAATGTGTACAGCGGGCTTGTAATCTGAGAAGCTGGATTATATGAAGAAAAATGTGGCATCAGAATTGGAGGAAGACTCATTAACAACATGCAGTATGCAGATAATACAACTTTCCTTGCTAAAATTGAAGAGGACATAAAATATTTTCTGATGAAAATCAAAGACCACAGTCTTCCATATGAATTGCACTTCAATATATATATATATAAATCCTTACCACTGAATAAATAAACAACATCTGTGTAAATGGAGAAATAATTGAAATTGTCAAAGACTTCATTTTTCTCCAATCAACCATCAACACTCATGGAAGCAGCAATCAAGATAGCGAATGACATATTGCATTAGGCAAATATGCTGTACAATGCCTCTTTAAAGTGCTGAAAAGTGATGATGTTAATTTAAGGACTAAGGTGTGCCTGACCCAAGCCACGGTATTTTCAGTAACCTCATATTCCTGTAAAAGTTGGACAGTAAATAAGGAAGACCATAGAAGAATTGATGCATTTTAATTATGTTTTTGGATGAGAATATTAAAAGTACCATGAACTGTCAAAAGAACAATGCAATCTGTGTTGGGTAAAATACAGCAGAATGTTCCTTGGAAGCTAGGATGGCCTGACTTTGTCTCTCATACTTCAGACATATTGTCTGGAGGGATCAGTCCCTGGAGAAGGACATCATGTTTGATAAAGTGGAGTATCAGAGAAAAAGAGGAAGACCCCCCCCAACTAGATGGATTGGCACAGTGGCAGCAGCAATGGGCTCAGATGTAGCAACAATTGAGAGTTTGGTGCTGGTTCAGGGCAGTGGTTCATTCTGTTGTGCATGAGGTCGCTATGAGTCGGTGCTGACTCCATAGCACCTAACAACAACAACACAAGATCTCCAAATGTATCGTCATTTGGACAATAAAAAAATAAATAAATATTTTGAAATGTACCTAACTCACATGTTGCCAATTAATTTAGATGAAATATAAAGTTTCATACCAAGAACACTTAGACTCAAAAGCTTCTAATATTTCCTTTTTCCAACTAAATTTTCCAGACTGTTGCACATACAGATTTATATGTTGTTATTGTTGTTAGGTGCCATTGAGTCGGTACCAACCCATAGCAAACTTATGCACAGCAAAACGAAATACTGCCTGGCCCTTGGCCAACCTCATTACTGTTGCCACGATTTAGTCCAAAGATACTGCCATTTGGCCAATTCATCTCGTTGGGGGGTCTTCCTCATTTTCTCTGACCCTCCACCATACCAAACATCATATCCTTCTCCAGTGACTGCT
>NW_006408537.1:14446815-14448823 GCF_000296735.1 Chrysochloris asiatica | reverse complement strand
GGTAGTGTAGTGGTTACGAATCGGGCTGCAAACCGCAAGGTCAGCAGTTCGAAACTACCAGCTGCTCTGCGGGAGACAGCCTCGGAAACCCTGTACAGGGTCTCTATGAGTCGGAACCGACTCCATGGCACATAACAACAACATGAGATAAAAACAAACATAATATTCAATTTTCATATTGAAACATATTATAGATTTAAAAAGCTATAATAATAGTTATCAAGGAGACCTGGCCTGGTGCTCTGGGATACAGCACTGAACCACGAGGTTGGTTTGAACCACAAGCTTGGCAGTTAAAACTCCCCAGCCACTCCTTGGAAACTCTATATGGGTTGCTATGAGTCAGAACTGATTTAACGGTACTTAACAACAACAATAATAATCAAAGTTTTGTAAGAAAATTTGGGTTAAAACTATATAATGTCTGTAAAACATTAAATTCAATATTTGAACAACTCAGTGATGTGAAATTGAAAGTGGTAACTAGGGTTTTAAAGATTGTCAGGTTAGAAGAGGTAGTAACAGTTTACGTCTGTGGTCAAATGGCCTAGTACCCAGTCTATTTCTGCCATGTCCTAGGTTTGTGATATGGGATAGTTGCCTAGATTTCAAAAAGTATAGCGGTTGGTAAGATAGCATCCGTTAAGTATGAAAAATGAAGTCTGGCCATCCTTGCTTCTAAGGAGTATTATGGCTGTATTTCTTTCAACACAGATTTTTTGCTATTCTGGCAGTGTACGGTACTTTCAATATTCTTTTCCAACATTTGCAATAGGTCTTCCTTATTCATTGTTCAACTTTTACATGCATATATAAGGCTACTGGAAATGCCATGGCTTAGGTCAGGCACACCTTAGTCCTCAAACTTACATTTTACTCTTGAAACTTTAAAAAGGTCTTGTGCGACAGGTTTGTCTCATGAAATATGTCCTTTGATTTCATGACTGCTGCTTCCATGAATGTTGACAGTGGATTCTAACAAAATGAAGTCTTTGACAACTTCAATCTTTTCTCTATTTATCATGTTAATATTTTCTGTTGTGAGGATTTTTGTTTTCTTTACATTGGGGTGCAATTCATACTGAAGGCTTGAGTCTCTGATCTTCATCAGTAAGTATTTTAAATCCTCTTTATTTTCAGCAAGCAAGGCTGTATCATCTGCATATTGCAGATGGTTAATCAGTCTTCCTCCAATTATGATGTCACATTCTTCTTCATATAATCCAGTTTCTCTGTTTATTTGCTCAGCATATAGATTTAATAAGTACGTTGAAAGAATACAATCCTGATGCACACATTTCCTGACACTAGAGAAGAACATCATGCTTGGCAAAGTGGAAGGTCATTAAAACAGAGGAAGACCCTCAATTAGATGGATAAGCACACTGACTATAACAGTGAACTGAAATATAAAAATGATTGTGAAGATGGCATAGGTCAGAGTAGTGTTATGTTCTACTGTACACAGTGTTACTTATCTTCTTAATGACTTTTTGCTTTCTTCCTGTATGATATCCTTGATGTCATCCCACAACTCATCTGGTCTTTAGTGTCTAATTCATCAAATCTGTTCTTGAAGTGATCTGTAAATTCAGTGGGGACATGTTCAAGATCATATTTTGGCTCTTGTGGACTTGTTTTAATTTTCTTCAGTTTCAGCCTGAAGTTGCATACGAGCAATTGATGATCTGTTCCATAGTCTGCCCCTGGCCTTATTTTGGCTGATGCTATGGGACTTTTACATCATCTCTTTCCACAGATGAAGTTAATTTGACTTCTGTGTATTCCGTGTGGTGAGGTCCATGTGTATAGTTGTTTTTTATGTTGTTTTAAAAAGGTGTTTGCAATTAAGAATTCACTCATCTTGCAAAATGCGATCATGTGATATCCAGCATCATTTCTATCACCAAGGCCATATTTTCCAACGACTGATCTTTCCTCTTCGTTTCCAATCTTTGCATTGACAATGCCAGTAATTATCATTACATTGTGATTGCATGTTTGATCA
>NW_006408537.1:14434303-14439160 GCF_000296735.1 Chrysochloris asiatica | reverse complement strand
CTACCAGAGCTCCTTTGTCTTAGTCTGTCTTAATCTGTAAACTTCACTGAAACCTGTCATGGGTGACCCTGCTAATATTTAAAATACCAGTTGCATAGTTTTCAGAATCATAGCAACACGCAAGCTACCAAAGTATGACAAACTGACAGACAAATTCTGGCTGCTTCTTACATAGACTCACTAGTTAAACTCATTTCATCAATGCATCATTTGTATAACCATTAATGACAGCATTGTGCTTATTACACACAAAAAAATGTGTTTAAGGAATATTTGCTTTACCAATGTACTGATATTATTCTCATTTAAAGAATTCATATTAGTCACTATTCTATTTTACTTATACATATAATGTATAAGCTACAGGAGTCCTGGTATGGTGCTGTGGGTTAATGTGCTGGACTGCAAAGTCAGTTTGAACCACAAGGTCGGTGGTTCAAGCTCACCAGCTGCTCCTCAAAAACCTTATACAGGTTGCTTATACAAGGTCAGAACTAACTCAATGGCACTGAACAACAACAACATGAGTCCTCAGAACATTACAACACACACATAATTTAATTAATATGTCAAAATGAAATTGGTTCCTCTGTTAATAAAATTTAGAGACCAAAATTTTATAATAGCTGTTTCTCATTAAAATACTAATTCTCAAAATTAAGATATTTATTTATTCCTATGTGTCTGTTGGCATTATACACAGTGGACAGTACAAAGCTAATCTGTTATTTTCCTACACAAGAAGTAAATATCTAAAATACTGTATGTTAACATGTAAGTTCATCAAAATAGATACCTCCTACCAATTTCTTAATATATCATTTTCCAAGGTTTCCAGACTTCAAATAATTTTGAGAACTACTAAATACTTAATAGGCTTTCAATTAATATTCATGATATTGAATTTTCTACTTCTTTATAACCTTCCTTTTCCTTTATGCCCCATCTGTAATTTATCAAGGTCTTATTAATTCTCTCACCAGAATATCACTAGCATCATTTCTACTTTTTAACCACTATCATATATGAATAGGACTTAGTTACATTGGTTCTACATTGATAGATGATCTTTTTGTTGCTTCAGAGATAGTAAGAATCTCCATGAACTGAGAAAAATATTTATTTAAATATGCATATAATTTTAAGCCTTTCTGAACCATATCAAATAAGATTTCCACATTCATACACATTGAAATAAAAATAATGCTTCTATGATCACTTCATTATTTTGTTTGCTGTTTATAAATTGTACCAATTCACAAGTTTATGATTTTTCATAGAGGTAGATATTAACTTGGATTAAAAATAAAAATTAAATTAAGAAAATGAAACAAAAATAAAAACTGATAAGAATTTTAAATTGACATTTACAAATCAATAGTTTCCTGTCTGTAACAAGTAAGAGTCAAATGTTTCTGTGTTCCTTTAAATCAACTTGACTTCTTGGTAAACTAGCTGTGTGAGATACTGTTTTATTTTCTAGTTCAGTCATTTTAACATTTGACAGACTGTTATTTGTTGAAAGAGTTTGCATTACATTTCATATCAGGAAAAAGAAGAAGAAGGAAGGTTTTAAAACTATGACTGTCAAAAGAAAAGTTAAAATACATTCACTCTAAATTAAATAAAAAGCACTGGCCCTATTCTATCAATTATTTATTTATAATACTATACTAAATAAGAAACCAAGTCTTAAGAAGGCAAGTAGTATGTATTTTTAATTCAAATATCTAGTTAGGTAACTTATATGTCAGTGCATAAATTTAGTGGTTGGCCCTGTGGTCCTTCCTAACTTGAAATTTTTAATAATGCTGAAAGCATAGCACAGGAAAGAACCTGAATGTTTATTTCAACTTATTTTATTCTGACCTTTTCCTCTTTCAAGTTTTATTATTTATTTCTCTTTCCACATAAATATACATTTATATACCATATACACCCACTACTCAATTAACATCATGGTTAGGTTCCAAACTTCAGTGAACAAATGCTCCCCAGACTCAGAAATAACCCTGTGGGGCTCTGCTCTCTCCCCTGCATCAGCCATCTGTAGCTTGGGTATCTCCATGTCTGACTTCCAATGAGCTGTTCAGCTTGTGTGATTTAAAACCACAGGCTGACTTACTTGTAGGCAAGATAGTAGAGTAAGCAGACTCTATGATCAGACCTTGTACAATAAAGATACAGGTGACCAAGTGAAACAGATACAGAGGGTGATACTGGAAACCTGAGCTTTAGATAACAGAACAGAGAGGTAGACTGAGTGCCAGTGGAAGGGGAAGTTGAACAGGAGGAGTGAGAGACAATAAAAATGTGAGGGCTGTCAGCTGGTTTGGACTCTCATGGACATCTTGAGCTTTTATTGTGCTTGATTGTTGATGCAGTGGACCTTGTGCACAGGATGTGACTGTGACCTAGGGGTATGGCTTTCTCTTGTTCTGTGCTCTCCTGGTAGCTGAGTGCATGTCATCCTGCCTTCACCAATTCAGCAATCAGTGGCACCCTCTTCTGTGCAACCGCATCTCTGCCGAGAATCAGATGCCAGGAGTGCCACCCCTGCTTCTGAAGGCATGTGAATCCATACTGAACTATGCTACACAAACATTTCCATTTTCTATCTAATCCAGCATGATATAGATGGTGAATGCCTGAGAATACATCAACCTACAATCATCAATATAATGTAAATACAACAACACTGCAATTTCGGTTTACTTGAAGAAGCAAAACAGAGTGCCACCTATGAATGCAATAGCTCAAAAGAGGGGACAAATCTTTACAGCAAGGATCATTCCCACCCCCTCCATACACAGAGTAGACAGAGATGAGCAACTTGGACATTGACTACCCAAAATGGTGGTGGTGGTGGGGGTGGTACAAAGGCAAGAAGTGACTGGCTTACAAGCTTTCAAGAGGGAACCTAGATTCAGAAGACGCGGAGGAAAGTAGAATCTCCACTGAGTAGTTCCAATCTGTCTAGGCAGGGCTGATGAAAGGAAATGCGGATGGGTCTCTTGTGATACAATAGTGAATAATTGTTATCAGGACTGATAGTGAGGGTCAGAAATGTAAAGGTAGACATTTTGTAGCAACTTTTCAGTCTAGGACCGGAGGTCCCTGGAACCATCAAGGGAGAAGAGCGGAGAGTGAGACCCTACCCAGAGAAGCAGTGATGCCTGAGATGGAGGCAGAGATGATGATGAGGAGACATGGAGCAGCTGGGAACTGTAGACCCAGACACAGAGAGGGGCAATGTGCTGACGACTGGGGGGAGGGGGGCCGGGGGGGGGCAGGCTTGTAGTGTACATTGAGGGGATTGTAACCATGGCAATGAAACAATATACTATAGGATGAATGTAAAGCTGATGTTCTCCCATGTAAACTATCACATAATTCACAATAAAACACTTTTTTTTTTAAAAAGTTATTTTTGTTTATTTAAATAAGTGTTTTCCAATGGCCTTCTCTTTTTTGTTCTTTACTCTTTCGCAATCTTTTTGAATGTAATTTTTGTGTAAATGATTCCTAAGGAGAATAGATGACGTGACTGAATACAAAGTGATTGCAGACAGTATCAGGGCTGCAATATGTTACCAATATTTCTAGCTTCTCCTGCATTTCCTTTGCCCCTGAATGAGCAATATTTCCTGATGTTTTGATAGATACAGATGAAATATATATATATATAAAAGAAAAAGGACAAAGAATGGAAGCAAAATATTTCAAAAAGAGCTATGCCTTGATGGAAAGGATAAGTATATCAGGTTTTTTTTTTCTATTTTTAATTGAAAAATCACTGTAATTATAAAAATGTTGGGCTATATTAAATTTGCTACACTCATTTTTAAGTTAATTTGAATAATTTATACAGTAACAATAATATATAGATTCCAGGTAATTTTATATTAATTAGATGACATTTTTTCTTCTAAGTTTTAGAATGCTATAAATGAAATGAATTGAATTATTATACTATCAATATATTGAATAAATCATATCAGCTTCCCAATCCAATAGCACACCTGGGCATTTTGCTGCAAAGAAAATGCATTTTGAATATCATGTAAATAATCTTTCTTTCCCCCGCCTTCCTCTTTTTTTCATTCTTTATTACATAGATTTCTAGACCAATTAAGAATATTACTAACTTCATAGAAGTTATAGAAATTAGTAACCGGAGATTGTTTATGCCACCCAAGGCCGTGAACAAAAATGACATAGACAATTGCTTAAAAATATTACTAGTGATTTTTTAAATGACTTGTTCAAATACACACACTAAAAGTCAGAATTTCCATTTGAAATGGTCTAATCAGAAGTAGACTGTATTTCCGTCATTTTGTTTTTCATTCACACTTCCACACTCTTAGACTGTAGAATTTATAAATGATATTACAATTAAATTGAAGAGTTTATTTATAAAGAATTTCTGCTTTGTGCAGTATAAGACATATCTTATCGATCAATCAATGGTTACTCAGGCATGGTCAACATCATCTATCAGGTCTACTTTAAAGACTGAGCACTCTGACAAGCATGTATGGTGTGTATTAGTTAGCATAATAAAACACTTCTTTGTTATACAGTATCACTCTTGATAATTTGTCCTTGTGCTTAAATTTTCACTACTTGTGACAAATGCCTTTAACCAATGTGCTTCTGGCTACAGAAATTTCCAAATGCTATGATATGAGGAGACTTCAGAGAGAATACATTTGTGATAGTAGTAGGTATAAATGCTGTGGTATGGATTTGTTAAAACTTATTTTCTTTGATGAGAGTAAACAACCAATATGATTTTTAGAGTATACTATGAGATTGGAAAAGGATTATATAGAATATGCAATATGGTGTATT
>NW_006408537.1:14392786-14433083 GCF_000296735.1 Chrysochloris asiatica | reverse complement strand
AGATAGATAGATAGATAGATAGATAGATAGATAGATAGATAGATTCACTGATTTTGCTTCTCTAGAAAACCTAGCCTATGACATGTGGTACTGACAGAGTGGGATTCTAGAGAAACAAAATCACAAGGATGTGTTTTCTAAATTGGTTCTTAAATCTTACTAATTTTAGGAATGGGTAGTTTAGACATTGGTTATCAAAAATGGGGAGTTGTAAATATTTACACCCTTGGAAACCCTGTACAGGGTCGCTATGAGTTGGAACCAACGGCAAGGCACATAACCACCACCACTACCATAGGCATGAAACGGCTAGCTTATAAGCTTTTATTGGTGTACTTAGTTTTAGAATGAGGGAACAAGAATCTTCACTGAATAGTTTCCTTCTTTTCCAGATGTGTAAGATGAAAGGGGAATGGAAGATGATGCAGATAGGATTTTACAATTTCAGTCTTTAATAATTGTTAGTAGGATTAACTATGAATGTCAAAACTGTAATTGTAGAAGGTGTATAACTAAAAGGGGGGAGTGGTTATCTTTCATTTCAGGAACAGACAATCCCAGGATCATCATTAAGGAAGAGCGGTGACAGCAGAGACAATAGCAAAGGTGGTGGCATGGGAAAAAAGAGCAGCTATGGACTCTAGGCCAATGGACTGAGTAAGGCTGTGTGCCTAAGGGCAGGATGCTGACTTGCAAAACATGCCCTTCAGATATTTAAATAACTGTTTTAGTGTTATATGTTATATCATGTTATGCACAAGTATGACTTGACCATTTTCTTTATTTAGAGATTATGAATATAGTTTATAGGTTTCAAGTTGACAAGCAGCTGACGAGTTTGAACCACTGACCTTGAAATTCAAACCAACCTTGCAGTCGAGTGTTTATCTTGCAGAGTCATATCAGGACTCCAGTAAGAGTTAATTACAAAGAGTTACTAGATAGTGTGGCATTGTAGGATAAGCACTCTACCTCAAGGTCAGTTTGAATCTCCTGGTCATTGGTTCAAACTCACCAGCTGCTTATTGGAAACCCTATACAGAGTTGTAATGAGTTGGAACAGACTTGACTGCATTTAACAACAGCAACAACAAATCCATTGAAAACACACTCTCACGATTTTTAAAATATGATTATTTTCTGTTTTTAATTTTATAAAAGTAGACTCATATCTTTTGCTTATAAAAATGAACATAAAACAAAAACAAAAAATTAAAATGAAATCTTTAGATATCTGAAGATCAGTTCAAAACCTCACCTTTTCTTGGTGTTTCCTTTTAAATGTCCTATTGTGTTTACTTCCAGTACTACTTAATATATCCTCATTTTACAATGCTGGATTTTTTAACTACTTTAGGAAGCCTTTTTGGCATTATGGGTTAAGCCTTGAGCTGCTAGCCACAAGAGTGGTATTCAACCCATCAGCTGTTTCATAAAGAAAGAAGAGGCTATTTGCTCCTATAAATATTTACAAGCTTGGGAACTTTAATGTGAGTTCTATGCTGCCCTATAAGATCAATATGAGTTGGGATCAGCTGGATGACAGTGGTAGTGGTGGGAACCACGGTTATATGGCTGAAAGTTTTTAGTGATAGTATCTTTCATTTTAACATCTAATATACTTGGGGGAAGATAGAAGGCATTTTGCTGGTAATTGTTGTGGTTGTTAGGTGCTGCCAAGTCAGTTCTGACTCATAGCAACTCTATAAACAACAAAATGAAACACTGCTCAGTCCTGTGTCATCCTTACAATTGTCATGTTTGAGCCCACTGTTGATACCATGATATTGATCCATCTGGTAAATGGTCTGTCTTCCTCATTTTCGTTGACACTCACTTGATGTCTTTCTCCAAGCGTTAGTCCTTCCTGACAATATGTCTGAAGTATCACAGACCAGACTTACAATCTTACCAGACTTACAATCCAACTGTTCTTCCAAATCAGACTGTTTCATTCTTCTGGAAGTCAATGACACAATCAATATTATTCACCAACACGATAGTTCAAATTTATCAGTTCTTCTCTGGCCTTTTTTATTTATTGTCCAACTTTCATATGCATATGAAGCGATAGAAAAAATTATGACTTAGGCCAGGCAAGCCTTAGTCCTCAAAATTACATCTTTGCTCTTTAGCGTTTTAAATAAGTCTTTTATAGCAGATTTGCCCAGTGCAACACATCATTTAATTCCTTTGCTGTTGCTTCCATGAGTTTTAATTGTGGAGCTAAGTAAAACAAAATCTTTCACAACTTCAATATATACTTCATTAATCATGATGTTATTTATTAGTCCAGTTGTGAAGATTGTCATTTTCTTAACACTGAGGTGAAATCCATGTTGAAGGCTATAGTCTTTGATCTTTAAGTTCTCTTTGTATGTAGCAAGCAAAGTTGTATCACCTGCATATCACAGGTTGCTGATGAGTTTTCCTTCAAGCATTATGTCACTTTCTTCCTCATGTACTCCAACTTTTCAGATCATTTGCTCAACATACAGTTTGAATAAGTATGCAAAAAGGATGTAACTCTGATGCACACTTTTCCTGACTTTAAACCATCCAGTATCCCCTTGTTCAGTTCTTGGTCTATGTACAGATAAATGGGGCATTCTTCTTTGATGTTACACCCAAACATGGCAAGTCATGCAGATCATCAAGTGTTATTTGCAATGTGGAATATGAAGCCACATCAATGAAGTCTTCATACTCTGTTAAATTAAAATATTCTTGGATATTTTGGACTTTGAATGGATGTTTTAACCTATGTGTGATTTTGTATTATCATCCGGAAAATATTGTTCCTTAAGCAATTCAGTTATTCCAAATGTAAATAATTTTCATTGTAAAATACTGTTTTTTGGAAACATTTTTCCAAAAATGTAATGTTTGCTTGAAACCTCAACATTTATCACTGGCAACAAATACTATTCACTGTTTATATTTTAAGTGACAGGCTCTTTTCACTTATTTTTGAGAAAATATTTACCTAATACTGAAGATTTTATAAGCATATTTTATATCTATGTTTTAATAATAACTATAACAACTTTATCTGTGTTCTTTATAACTACATGGCAGACACCTCAGTAACAGAAATTTGATCATCATATATTGGATTATGTTGTGTGCCCTTAGTATGAAAAGTTGATCTTTTATGCAGCCATGTAGTGTGACATCAAAACCACCTAACTCAGTTCTTCTGCTTCTAATTATCTGTCCTAGAGACTTTAATATGAACGAATAACCATCAAAATAACCTTATGTTGTTGTTGGTAAGTGCCATAGAGTCATTTCAACTCATAGTGACTCTGTAAATTTTTTCCACTAAACGGCTGGTGAGTTTGAGCCACCAACTTTATGGTTCAAACAAACCTTGTGGTCTAATGCTTTGTCTCATAGCACCGCTACAGGACTCCTTAGAAATAACCTTATAGAAATAGTGAAACATTGGGGAAATGGGAATATGAATTTCTTTAAAGGTGATAAATATGATGGAATTTTATCAACTGAAAGGCATGCTGTAGTTCTAAATTTATCACTATGAATATATTGTAAAACATATGTATTATTGAGAAGGGAAAAAAACAACACTTTGCCAAATAATGACTATAGCAACATACCATTTGTGTGGAATTTTAAAGCTGCTTACATCTAAAACAGCTAATTTACTCCTTAATACACATACTAAATTTTCTCCATGTAATAGTAAATACTCTAGTGAGTTAGGTGTTATTCATACAGTTCTATTTTCCCCTAGGACTCCTGGTGTGGCGCTTGTAAAATCAGCACTGGACTCTGAACCACAAGGTCAGGAGTTCAAACCCACCAGCTGCTCCTTGGAAACCCTACACAGGGTCACTATGAATCAGAAACCAACTCAACCTCACTTAACAACAATTCTTTCCTAGGAATCCTGGTATGGTGCTGTAGAATAAGCACTGGGCTGAAAAACACAAGCTCCATGGGAGAAAGATGAGACTATGCATTAAAGAGTTAATCTCAGAAACGACTCAATGGTTGTTGCTGTTGTTAAATGCCATTGACTAGTTCTGACTCATATATAGGGTTTCTGACCCTGTAGAGAGTTTCCAAGGAGCAGCTGGTAAGCTTGAACCGCCGACCTCTTGGTTCAAATTGATTTTGCAGTCCAGCACATTAGCCTGCAGAGCCACACCAGAACTCAATGGTTGTGGTGGTTGTTGTTTAGTGCAGTCATCAGTTCTGACCCATAGTGACCCTGTATAGGATTTCTAAGGAGCAGCTGGTGAGCTTGAATTGCCGACCTTGCAGTTCAAACTGACTTTGCAGTCCAGTACACTAACCCACAGCACCAAATAACCCTTCCTTCAGTAGTGCATTATAATGGGAAAAGTCTTCAAAGAAAAGGAAGTGATTCGAAACAAAGAATAGAAAGTGACAAAGACCTTTTCCTTTCTCCTTTTGCTAAAAGTCATCTCAATAGGACATTAGCATCACTAACTTGAACATTATTTCGTTTTTGAAAAATAATAAGTTACAAAGTATATAGCATGCTATTATTCATTTTTGCTGTCTGGAAGTCTTGCATTTAAACCAATATTTATTAATGTTTTATTAATAAAAGACTGAAATATAGAGTTTTTAAATCAGTGATACATCAATGTCATTTATTTTAAAAAGTCATCTACTATGATTTTCTAATACACAATATTGTTGTTGTTAGTTGTTGTCATTCAGTTTTTACATATGACGATCCCATGTGTGCTGAGTAGAACTTCTCCATAGAATTTTCAAGGTTGTGACCTGTCAGAAGTAGACCACCAGGCCTGTTTTGAGATCACCTATGGGTTAGTTCTTCCGTAGCATAGTTGTTATGAATCGGGCTGTGAACCTTAAGGTCAGAAGTTCTAAACTACCAGCCGCTTCGCAGGGGAAAGATGAGGCTTTCTACTCCCGTTAAGATTTACAGCCTTGAAAACTCTGTACAGGGTCACTATGGGTCAGAATCAACTCGACGGCATTTAACAACAACACAGTGCGTTGGTTCAAACCACCAATATTTGCTAGCAGTAAAGCATTTAATCATTTGCACTACAAATAATACAGATCTTTAAAATGTAGTCTATTTTTTATTTCTCAGAGATAAGCATTTAAAATTGATTAAGTTATGTTGTTGGTGTTGTCAGGTGCCATCGAGTCAGAACCGACTCATAGCGACCCCATGCACAGCAGAACGAAACAATGTCCGATCCTGGGCCAACCTCACTACCGCTGCCACTTGACGCCATCAATGATGTCACCTGGCTGATCCATCTCGTTGGGGGTCTTCCTCTTTTCCTCTGACCCTCCACCTTACCCAGCATGACATCCTTCTCCAGCGACTGTTCTCTCCGGACAATGTGTCCAAAGTATGAGAGACGAAGCCTAGCCATCCTGGCCTCCAAGGAGCACTCTGGCTGTACTTCTTCCAAAATAGATCTATTGGTTCTTTTGGCAGTCCATGGCACGTTCAGTATTCTCCTCCAACACCACAACTCAAAGGCATCAATTCTTCTACGATCTTCCTTATTCACTGTCCAGCTTTCGCATGCATATGATGTTATTGAAAATACCATGGCTTGGGTCAGGCGCACCTTAGTCCTCAAGCTGACATCTCTGCTCTTCAACACTTTAAAAAGTTCCTGTACAGCAGATTTGCCCAATGCAATACGTCGTCTAATCTCTTGACTGCTGTTTCCGCGAGTGTTGATAGTTGATCCAAGAAGAATGAAGTCCTTGACAACCTCAATCTTTTCTCCATTGATAAGAATGCTGTTTATTGGTCCAGTGGTGAGGATTTTTCTTTGCTTTACATTGAGGTGTAATCCATATGTAAGCCTGTGCTCTTTGATCTTCATCAGTAAATATTTTAAGTCCTCTTCACTTTCAGCAAGCAAGGTTGTATCATCTCCATATCTTAGGTTGTTAATAAGTCTTCCTCCGATCCTGACGCCATGTTTTCCTTCATAGAACCCAGCTTCTTGTATTATTTGCTCAGCATGCATATTGAACAAGAATGGTGAAAGAACACAACCCTGTCGCACATCTTTCCCAATTTTGCATAGTGGTTAAGAATCGGGCTGCGAACCTTAAGGTCAGCAGTTCAAAACTACCAGCCGCTCCGCGGGAGAAAGATGAGGCTTTCTACTCCGGTAAAGATTTACACCCTCGGAAACCCTGTACAGGGTCGCTATGGGTCGGAACTGACTCAACGGCACTTAACAACAACAACAACCTCTTGAAATGGTTGAACATCGATTAATTTATAAATTCCCAAAATAAAATTAGGTAGACATTTAAAAGGAAATTTAGAGAAGTTAGGTAAAATATTATTTTCTCCAAATTAATACTTGTCTTATAGTAACAAATGCATTCCAGAGGATAGGAAAGAACTAATATTATAAAGTTTAATATTTATTCACTATCTGTGCATTTGAGACTGCAAAGGTAGTGCTTTCAACATGAAGTTAGATTTGTCACAGGTGCACGAATTCTGCTTTCAATGCATCTTCCCTGGTATGCCTGCCTTTGGTAGTTGCCAGTTTGTTGTAGCTTTCCTAATAGCTTAAATTGTGTCACGAGTTGCTGATTACCATGATGACAACAATCCTATATGAGAACTGTCTTCAAGGAGTTTTGTTATTCTGCATCAGGGGTGCATTAGCAGGGATGCATTAACAGACCATTATTATCATTTTGTAACTGACAAATAACATTAATAGTTTTATTTCAGAATTCTTCATTTAAAAGACTTGCAGCCCAGCCGTACTGGGTTGACAACACTATGGTTTCAAACATATTTGCATTATTTCATTTTCATTACATATTATTTTTTCACTTCTCCCACTTTTTCTTTTCTACTACTTTATATGCAATTATATGGCTTTAATTATATATATATTTCATCTGCTTCAAAGCTTCTGGAACTAGTCTTTTTAATTTTTTTTTTTCAAATATATTGCCTAATTTATAACTTTGACACTTATTTTATATTGAAGGCCTAGTAAATTTAGAAAGACGGCTTGTCCACCATATCAAGAATTTTCACTATTTAAGATTTAAAATTAAGTCTATGCTATAACTTCTGCTTCAGGAAGTCGTGCAATGAAAAATCTTGTAGATGTATCTTAATCTAATTCTACATAAGGAAAACTGTAGCAATGATAAACAACATGCTTGAAAAATATCTGTATCTTTTCAGACTCCTAGGCTTTCTACCATATATCAAAGGTATTTTTTTTTCTTTTCTTATCCTGGGTTTTTTATGTGTGTATATCTTCAAAATTAGAGGTAAGAGAATGGATGTATTTGGAAATATAGCCCACTTTATTTTTGAACTCTCAAAATTTTAATTTGATATTCTTATCACTCTTAATAATTAATAATGTTTGGAAAATATACAGTTATTTTATCTCCAAATTGCAGAAATTATCTTATCATATCTACTTCCCAAAATAGAAAAATTGATTGGTTCTCTAGCATCCATCTCCACATATGTATCAGTATGTTTTACTATTGAGACATGCTTGTTGCTGTGATGCTAGAAGTTATACCACTGGTGCTTCATATACCAGCGGGGTGGAGAACAGGTTTCAACAGAGCTTTCAGACTCAGAATATAGACCAGGAGGAAGGAATAGGTGGTCCACTTATGAGGGATTAGACCCTGAAAATCTTATATGAACAGCAGCAGTACATTGCCTAATATAGTGTAAGATGAGCCTCTCAGGTTAAAAGACACTCAAAATATGAATAAGGAAGAGCTGACTCCTCAAATTAGAGTGGACCTTAATGACATAGATGGAGTAAAACTTTTGGGACCTTCATTGGCTAATGGATTGCGATGCAAAATGAGAAGAAACAGCTGCAAATATACATTAATTATTATAACATGGAATGTATGAAGTACGAATTTAGGAAAATTGGAACTATACAGGCTCACTCACCTCATTTCAGGGGTGACATATAACCAAGAACCAATGAAAGAAGTAGTACAAGGTTCTCTGAAAACATTAGGGAAAAACAAGACTCTAGGAACTGATAGAATACCAACTGAAATGTTTCAGTCAACCGACACAAACTGGAGGCACTCACTCATCTATGCCAAGAAATTTGGAAGACCTGGTTTACTGATTGGAAGAGGACAATATATTTGTGCCCATTCCAAAGAATGGTAACCCAAGGGAATGTGCAAATCATCAAACAATAGCATTAATATCACTTGTAAGTAAAATCTGTTGAAGATAATTAAAAAAAAACAGTTGCAACAATGCAGCAACAGTAAGCTGCCATAAGTTGAAGCTGGATTCAGAAGAGGATGTGGAATTAAGGACGTCATTAATTATATCACATGGATCTTGGCTGAAAGCAGAAGATACCAGAAAGATGTTTACTTGTGATTTATAGACAAATGCATTCAACTGGATCACAATAAACTGAATAAAATTGAGAAGAATGAGAATTCCTGAATACCTAATTCTCAGGAGGAACCTGCATGCAGATCAAGAGGCAGTCAGCAGAACAGAACAAAAGGATACATAATGATATAAAAATCAAGGGTTTAAGTGCACTTGAAAAAGTCATGATATTTTCAATAGTCTCATATGCATGTGAAAACTGGACACTGATGTATTTGAATTATTGTGTTGGCAAAGAATATTGCTAGTCCCGTGGGCTGCCAAGAGAACAAACAAATTCATCCTAGAAAAAGAACAGCTAGAATACTCCTTTGAAATAAGGATGGTGAGAATTTGTCTCACATACTTTGAACATGTTATCAACAGGGACTAATATTGGAATAGAACATCATGCTTGGTAAAGTAGAGGGTCAGCAAAAAAGATGAATGTTTCCAATGAGATGGATTGACACAGTAATTGCAACAATGGGGCCCAGACACAACAATAACTGTGAAGATGGCATGAACCTGGGTAGTGCTGTTTTCTGTTGTGACCCTGTGATCACTAGGAACTGATATTGACTCGGTAGCTAACAGCAGCAACAACAGCATACATAATGGACTTAATCACATTATTTGGCACTTTTATAATTTAAATATGGAAAAATAGATTTAATATGCATCGATAGAGCTTGTTGTTGTTAGGTGTCATCGAGCTGGTTCCGACACATAGCGACTCATAACATGAAACAGAGTCTCATCCTGGGCCAACCTCACAACCGTTGCTATGCCTGAGCCCATCACTGCCGTCACTGTGCCAATCCATTTCATTGGGGGTCTTCCTCTTTTTCTCTGACCATCCAGTTTACCCAACATGATATCCTTCTCCAGTGACTGGCCCCTCCTGATAATGTGTCCAAAGTATGAAAGACAAAGATTGGCCATCCTGGCTTCCAAGTAGCACTCTGGCTATATTTCTTCCAACACAGATTTGTTTGTTAAACTGACAGGTGAGTTGGTAGTGGTAGAGCTTGTCTGTAAGTATATATGGGTAGAAATGATAGATACAAGTAAGTGTGCCCAAACATACCTTAGACTAAGGCTGTTGATGTTATTAGGTGCTGGCAAGTCAGTTCTGCCACATAATGATCCTGTATAGGGTTTCTAAGGAGTGGCTGGTATGTTTGCACCACTGATCTTGTGGTGAGCAGTCCAGTGCTTAGTCTACAACACCACACAAGGCTTTGTTGTTTTTCTTAGGTACTCTAGAGTCAATGCTGATTCATAACAATGTTACATACAACAAAACAGTGCAGTCTTATGCTTCCTCACAATCATTGTTATGCTTGAAACCATTGCTGCAGCCACTGTGCCAACCATCTCACTGGAGGATCTTCCCCTTTCTCTGACCCTCCACTTAACCAAGCACAATGTCCTTTTCCAGGGACTGGTCCCTCCTGATAATACATCTGAGGTATACGAAGCGAACTTTCGCCATTCTGGCTTCTAAGGAATATTGTGACTGTACTTCTTCTAACACAGATTTGATTGTTCTTCTGACAGTCCTTGATACTTTTAATATTCTTCTATGTATTACTTCCTTGATATTATTTGTATTCTTATTATAAAACTCATATTTAGTTGAGTAGGAAGATAGAATAATGACTCTAAAACCACACTTTGAATGATGATGGTACCACTTATTATCCATGTGACTTAGCTTCTCCATCTATAAAATGGTAATGATAATAATAATACTGCTACAGAGCACTGCTGTCAGAATTAAGTGAAAATGTATTTGTTTAAAATCCTTGTATCGATACCCAAAATAGAATACGACCTTTATTTGTAATTACTAGCTATCATTGTCTTTGCTATTGTCATTGTTTACCTTTTATTCCTCCTCATAAAATTATCACAATCCCTTTCCTGAGATTTTGTTCAATGAACATAAAATTTTGGGAGCCTGGTATAACAGAGAAGAGAAAAACACTAAGAAATAAAAAAAAAAAAAAAAAAAAGATGCATATTAGTCATTCCTCTTAGAATATTAGCAATCTCTTGACCACTGCATTCCAGGTACTTCTCTAATGTCTGTTGTTAACCCAATCTCCGACCTCATTTCATTTTGGATGCCTGCCTGCAATCTAACTTTATCTCATTATTTCTGGGACCCTTATCCCCTCATTCCCTAGAAAAGCAATTTACTTCTTCCTTGTCATATTAAGAAAAACAATTAACTTTTCTTTTGTAGTCTTATTTTATTTTATTTTATTGCTGGACCATGCCCTGAGGTCTATCATTTCACAATAAAGTATTCTGCCATAGTCCACAAACTAAAGGTACTTTTTTTGCCTCAAAGTAATTTAAAATATATTTTTGTGATTACACAGATTTGATCATGAAATATGGCTAATATGTTGAAGCTCCAAAAATATTACCCTGCTGTGTTTCACAGACGGACACTGGTTTTGTGAGAGTGGCTCTAAGCTAGGTTGCTGTAGATCTGTGTCACAGAAGTTAGCAGTCAGTAAGCTCTGAGGTGGAGTCCTGGTGTGGCACTGTGGGTTAAGGCGCCAGACTGCAAAGCCATTTGAACTGCAAGATTGGTAGTTCAAGTTACCAGCTGCTCCTCAGAAACCCTCTAGAGGGTCACTATGGGTCATAATCGACTCGACAGCACTTAACAACAACAACAAGCTCTGATATGACTGCAGTAAACCTTCCAGAACCTTTATTTCACAACTTAAAATGAAGAGAAAGAGCTGCAAACATCCTTTAATTATAGAAACATGGAATATGCAAAGTATGAACCTAGGAAAATTGAAAGTTGTTCAAAATGAAATGGAACACATAAACATCAAAATCCTAGGAATTAGTGAGCTGAAATGGACTAATATTGACCACTTTGATTTTGACAATCATATAGTTTACTATGCCAGGAATGAAAATTTTTCATCATTAAACAGAACATTTCAAGATTTATCTTGAAATACATTGTCTCTGATAGGATAATATCCATACACCTATAAGGAAGACCAATTAATACTACTATTATTCATATTTTGGTACCAACCATTAAAGCCACTGATGATGAAATTGAAGAAATCTATGAACTTCTTCAGTCTGAAATTGATCAAACAATCAAGATGTATCGATAATTACTGGCATTTGGAATGCAAAGGTTGAAATCAAAGAGGAAGGTTCAGTACTTGAAAAATATGGCCTTGGTGATAAAAAATGACCCTGAAGCTCGCATGAGAGAATTTTACAAGTCTAATGAACTCATCTTTGCAAATTCCTTTTTTAAACAACATAAAAGACTACTATTCACGTGGACCTCAACAGATGGAACACAGAAAATAAATTCACTACATCTGTATAAAGAGACTATGGAAAAGTTCCATATCATCATTCAAAACCAAGCCAAGGTCATATTGTGAAGCAGACCACTAATTATTCATATGCAAGTTCAGGCTGAAGCAGGAGAAAATTAAAATGAATCCACGAGAGTCAATTTACGACCTTAAATATATGCCACCTGTATTTAGAGACATTCTGAAAACCAGATTTGATGCATTAGACACTAATGAAGACCAGAAGACTTGCGGGATAACATCAAGAACATCATACAAGAAGAAAGCAAAAGAAGATTAAGAAGAAATAAAAGACCAAAATGGATGTAAGAATAGACCCTTAAACTTGCTCACCAACATAGAGATGCTAAAACAAATAAAAGAAATGAGGAGGTAAAAGAGCTGAATAGAAAATTTCGAAGGGCAGCTGGAGAAGACAAAGTCAAACATTGCAATGAAATGTACAAAGACCTGGAGTTATAAAACTAAAGGGGAATAATATGCTCAGCACTTCTCAAGCTGAAATAAATGAGAAAAAATTCAAGCTTTGACTTTTAATATTGAACAATGCAGAAAATATCCAATGAAGATGGAAGGAATACACAGAGTCACTGTACCAACAGGAAATGTCTAATGTTCAGTCATTTTAAGAGGTAGCGTATAATAACAGTCCACTGGTACTAAAACAAGTTCAAGATGCACTGAAGACATTGGCAAAGAACAAGTCTCCAGGAATTAATGGCACACAAATTGAAATCTTCCAACAAACTGATGCAGCACTAGAAGCTCAATCATCTATTCCAAGAAATTTGGAAGACAGCTACCTGGCCAACTGATTGGAAGAGATCTATATTTGTGCTCATTCCAAAGAGAGGTGACCCAATGAAATGCAGAAATCATCAAACAAGCTTGTGATGAAGATAATTCAAAAACAGCTGCATCAGTACATTGACAGGGAATTGCCAGAACCTCAAGCCAGATTAAGAAGAGGATGCGACATGGTTTGCACCTCAATCTAAATAAGACAAAAATCCTCACAATGGGACCAGTAAATAGCATTATAATTAAATAGAGAAAAGATTGAAGTTGTGAAAAACTTCATCTTCCTTGGATGCACTATCAACACTCATGGAATTAGCAGCCAAGAAATCAAACAATATATTACATTAAGAAAATCTACACAAAACCTCTTTACAGTGCTCAAGAGCAACAAGTAAGTTTGAGGACTAAGGTGGGTCTGACATACAACATACTATTTTCATACCTAATATGAATATTAAAATGGGAAAATGAATAAGGAAGACTATAGCGTAGTGGTTACGAATCGGGCTGCGAACCTCAGGGTCAGCAGTTCGAAACTACTAGTTGTTCTGCAGGAGAAAGATGAGGCGTTCTGCTCCCGTAAAGATTTATAGCCTCGGAAACCCTGTACAGGGTCGCTATGAGTCGGAACCGACTCCACGGCACATAACATAGAATAATTGATGTATTTTAGTTATGGTATTAAAGAAGAATATTAAAATACCATAGACTACCACAAGAACAAACAAATCTGTGTTGGAAGGACTAGTCAGAAATGTTCTTAGAAGCCAGAATGGTGACACTTTGTGTCTCATACTTCGAACATATTATCTTTGGAGAATGACATCATACTTATTAAAGCAGAGGGACAGCAAAAAAAGAAGTCCCCCAAAGAAATAGATTGACACAATGGTAATGCAATGGAATCAAGTGTACCAGTTGTGAGTCGAGGGGAGGATGGACAGTGTATCATTCTGCTGTGCATAGGGCAGCTATGAGTCAATACCGACTCAAAGGCATCTCACAACAACAATCTCTGCTATTTATTACGATTACCTTAGTAAAGTTATTTACTTTCTTTTAATTCAGTTTCCTTAACTTAAATGGGGATAATCATATTGGTATCATAGGGATGAATAAAATTGCATACTAGCAAAGTGTTTCTGCAATGCTTGGACACCTGAAATGTTTTGTGTTTTGGTAGCTATTCTACTTAACCTTCTTCACACATGTTTTACTGATCACATTCTCAGTAAAGGAAGTAAAAGGACATCTAAGAAAAAAATTTATATGAAAAATTTCAAAACTTTATCTTCATTTTTTTAAGTGTCCTTTTTTTCCAGTAAAAAAAATATAAATGTAAATAATTAGGAGGAAATCCTGGTGACTCTGTAAGATAAGTACTGGACTTAAGCACCACAAGGTTAGTTGTTTGGGCTCACCAACTGCTCCATGGGAGGAAAGATGAGCATTTTGGTACCCTCAAACCTTTGGAAACTCTATACAGGGTCGCTATATGGGTTGGCACAGACTCGACAGCACTTAACAACAAAAATCAATAAGAAGTAAATGCAAAGGCATTTAAGGTCAACATTCATTTATGAAATCCATATATTTTATTATAATAGATATTGAATGTATTTCTATTCCAATTTGACTTTTTTTATTGCATATACTTTGTTTTAAAATTAAATTGTATTTTCACTCCCTTACCTTTTAGACACTTCACAGTATTCTATTTCTGTCCTATTCGAGTCTTTGTTGCAGTGTGTGCTTTCCTTGAACATGGACAGATATCAATATGTATATTTTAAGGCTATTTGAATACTTGGGAAAGGAATATTCAGGAAAAGGAAAACTAATTTTTAGTTTTGCAAAAAGATGGAGATTAGTCATACAAATATGATACTTAGCAGAATTTGGAATGAATCTTTCCCAAATGTTATCATTTAAGGCTATAGAAACACATTGTTATTGTTGTTAAGTGCAGTAGAGTAAGTTCTGGCTTATAGCAACCCTGTGTAGAGTTTCTAAAGAATAACTGGTGAGCGTGAATTACCAACCTTGTGGTTCAATTCAACCTTGCAGTCCAGTGCTTTATCTCATAGTGCCACACAGTAATTCATAGCATCCATATTGTGAAAACATAGAAGGATTATTTATTTTGGAATTAAATCATTCATAATATTGCTTCTGATTAATAATAACTTTACTAAAACTATCTCATATGTTCAAAACTGTGGTGAGATTATTACACCGATCATATATCTCTGACTCCTAAGCTGTATTATTCTTCAAACATATTTTATTTTATTTTCAATCTCAACTTTTAGTTCAGTTGTTCTTGTTTTTGTTGTTACATGCCATCGAGTAGGTTCCGATCCATGCTGACGCTGTATGGGATTTCCAAGGAGCGGTTAGTGAGCTTGAACCACCAACCTTGCAATTCAGACTGACTCTAAGTCCAGCACATTAACTCACAGCACTCACAGGACTCCTTTAGTGAGATTAGTAGTTGGCCATCTTCCAAAACCTTGTCCTTGCTTTTAGAATCAAGTTAAATTTTCTACTAGTTTTTCAACAGAAACTCATCTCTCTCCTCCATAATATAGAATTCCTTCCAAGAAGTAGTTGTCTAGCTATATTCAAACTTGTCCAGTCCCTTTTTATCTGCTTGCATCTATGTACAACCATGGGACTAGTCTCCAATACTGAAAAAAGTGAGCGATTTGTGGCCTATGAATTTTGGGAAGTGCATTTGCCACATTAACTGGATGAGAATGACTTAAAGCCACGATGATTGACTCACAAGCTGTAAAGAGCACGTCTGTCCCTGAGTAAACAGACAAGGAAAAATGACTGCTGACCTGCATCATCTGCCGTGCTAAATGTGGGGAAAATAATCTCTCCTCTATTATACTAGTGAAATTTGATAAGATATTTGTTAATAACAACTAACATAACCCTAAGTACAGCAGACATTAATATTAATATTGAGGGCTACAAACTATAAATATATATACATATATATACAGCACTTAACAACAAAAATCAATAAGAAGTAAATGCAAAGGCATTTAAGGTCAACATTCATTTATGAAATCCATATATTTTATTATAATAGATATTGAATGTATTTCTATTCCAATTTGACTTTTATATACATACTTAAATATATGTATGTATATAAAATTATCTAGGCAAACAGGTGGTGGGTTTTAAAGAAATAAATATTTTAGTAGATATATAATTAGCTAGGCAAACAGGTGGTGGGTTTAAGAAATAAATATTTTAGTCTGGAATTATGGAGACTGATAGAGTGTAGTGGCAAAACATTATTGAAGTTCTCACCTAAATCAATTTGGATGGCAGATCATCTCTATAGTTTCTTCTAGCTCTGGGAAAGAGATTGGAAAGAACCAAAGAAATATGCCTATTGGGTAAGTTGTCACAATAAATATGTGATTCAGGAAATAATTCACAGGCTTGGAAATAAATATGGAAGGGTATGCAGAAATAACAAACTAAAAAATACAAAAATTACGAACTAAGACGATATAATGCCTAGAGCAATACAGATCCATTAAGACATCGCAGTTAAACATGAGAACTCAGCCATGCAGCAAAGATCAATATGAAAGAGTTTCATATCCTCTAAGCTTATTGTTCAGATGGCTTCCAGGTAGTTGCCATTAAATTGAGAAACAGAGTTATAAGAGGAGAATAAAAACAAAGAGATAAATCTTCCTTGAAAATTATGCCACTGAGAGAATCTTGCATGTGGTTGCTAACATGGACCAGACTAAAAGCAAATCAATGAAGTCATGTTCAATTTTGATGGAAATATATTGCCAATAAAACTGCAAGTATGGATCCAAAAACCTATGACTATAAAACATCTATTGGACCTCAAAATGTGTACCAGTATGAAGTAGAAGTGAGAGCTCTGCCTTTCCCAGAGAGCATATACTCCCCAAAGCTCATCTTTTCCAGGTATGACTAGAGAAATAATTAATCTAATCAGAGACCACTATGACAGAGGTATAACCAGCTGCCTTTCTATGCATCTTTTACTTCTCCCTTTTCTAGATGGGCATTTTTGTGTAACTATCCTGCCCATGCTCTGCTCATCTATTTTGAAAGGTTGTCTTTTAATTTGTAGCTTTCTTAATTGTGAGGACCCGTAATCAGATCTGATGGATTGAGCATCACCCAGAGGCCTCTAAATTTTATCTGGATGAGTAGTTGGATGAGATTTTGGGAAGGGAATGAGTGTGACCTACATGAGAGAAAAATAAATGCATGGATATTTAGTGGTTAGGGGGCAAACTAAGAGGCACAGCTTGCTGTCCACCAAAACATTATGATGAGTGAAATTAGTCAATGACAAATGGACAGATATATGAGATCATTACCCTAAAGAGTCATGAAAAGATTTACAGAAGCACACTACCTCATCTGTGTCACATGGAGCAGCTAGTGGGTTCCAAGCATCCACTTTTCAGTTAAAAGGACAATGCTTAACCCATGGTGCCACCAGGGCTCCTAATTACAGGACAGACACATATGAACTTAGCTGAAAGGAAGATAATATACAATAAAGGGGAAATCAGCAAAAAAATGATCAAGGCAAAGGTAGACATTGGGAGGAACACAGAGGTAAAGGCAGCAAATGTAATACTATTAAATACACAGTCCTGCAAAACCAGTCATAGCAATAATCTATGAATGGATACATAAATTGACATACATGTCAAACAGAAGTAGAAAGACAAATGATACTGTACCCACTAATATACAAAGGAGCTTCAAAACATTTTGTGGAAAATTTTGTGGAAAATTCCATTATCTTTTAATTCCATTTTTCAATAAAGTTTTTGAAGTGTTCTCATATATAGACTTGACAGAGATATTTCTGTATGTGCATTTATATGAGGGGACTTCAAAAATTTGTGGAAAAATTCCATTACCTTTCATTTCCATTTTTTATGACCCTTAGTCATCCTTCAAGCCTTGAACTGAATTTACTCCAGTGGCTTAAATTTTAGTTAAACTATAGATAGCAACAGCATAGATAAGCCTCAAAGTTAACAGTAGCAACAGAAAGATACTTAACCTTAGAACAATTAATCATACAAGATCAAAAGGGCAGTGTTTGCCCAGGGATAAAGTTCAGAAAGCAAGAAGGAACTATTAGTTTTTCATCTTACAAAGTAAAAACTCGTGAAGAAAATCAAATGCTCAAGGAAACAATTAGTCCAAGGGACCAACAAACCAGTCTTTACTACCCTGAGACCAGGAGAACCAGATGGTGCCTGGTTACCACTGCTGAATACTGTGATCGGCATCACAGAAGGTCCTGGACAGACTGGGAGACAGATGTAGAAAAAAATCAAAATCATTGAAAAAAAAAAAAGGTACTTACTGGTTTGAGAGAAACTGATGGAACTCCTGAAACTATTTCCTTTAGTCACCCTTCAAACCTTGAACTAACTTTCCCCAGTAGCTCAAATTTCAGGCAAATTAGAGATAAGAACAACACAGATGCACCAGAAAGGTACTTAAATCCTTAGAACAAGATCAAACAGGCAGCATTTGCCTAGGTATAAAATGGAGCTCTGGTAGCGTAGTGGTTACGAATCGGGCTGAGAACAGGAAGGTCAGCAGTTCGAAACTACCAGCTGTTGGGAGAAAGATGAGGCTTTCTGCACCCGTAAAGATTTACAGCCTCGGAAACCCTGTACAGGGTCGCTATGAATCGGTACCAACTCCACGGCACATTAAAACAACAACAAAGTTCAGAAGGCAGGAAAGGATAGGACTGAAGGACAAATGGAAACAGTAACCACAGGGAGGAAGTCGTAAGAGTGTTGTTATATCATGGGGGTTGCAAACAATGTCATGAAACAAATGTGCATGAATTGTTGAATAAACCAATTTGCTCTGTTGACTTTCCATTTTGAAAGTATAGAATATGAATTCTTATGGCAGTAAACATCCTAAAAGATATTTCCATCAGCAAATTTATATTAGAGAATGTGTAATTTAGGGCAGTAATGTGAATAAAATACTTTTGGGGAAATTAAATATAAAAATATCAAGTAAAACCATAGATGTTAATAAAGACGCCCTAGGAAAGTATGCACAGTGAGAAAAGCAATGGACCCAGGGCAAGATCCTAAATATCATCAGTTTCTTTCCTTTTAAGTTTTTAAATAGGTTAGCGAGACTATGTTTGTTGTTCTTGCTAAGTACTGTCAAGTTGGTTCTGACCTATAGCAACCCTGTATAGGGAGGGTTTCCAAGCAGATGGTGGGCTTCAACCACCAACGTTGCAGTTTAAACTGCCAACTTTGCAGTTCAAACTGCCCTTGCAGTCCAGCGCATTAGCCCACAGCACCACATCAGGACTCCATTGCAGATTATTAATAGTAAACATAAATTCAGCACCATTGTATTAATTGAACCATTTCAACCTCTTATTAGGGGTATGTATTAAATCCATATTGCCTCCAATTGGCTATAGTGCATTACTTCGCAGTTTAAGTTAGCAAAGTAATAAAGGCAGGACATCTGAGAGGCTGCAGGAAACTCATTGTGAGTCATGAATTAGAAAGGAACCTCACATTTTCAGGGGGTCCACTATATGCAAGTACTGTGATGAATACATTATTTCACCTTAAAACAATGTCTGAGAAATATCCCCCTTTTTTTTTTTTTTGCTCACTTGTGTCTTTTATAGATGAGAAAAGTGAGGCAAGAGATGCTTAGAAACATGCCCCAAAGCATACTGGTATTAGGAGGTAGAATCAGGATTTCATTTTACCTTTTAAACTCTTCCTTAACGTTGTGGGTTGGAGTCCTGGTATAGCGCTGTGGGTTAATACGTCAGACTTCAAAGCCATTTCAACTGCACGGTCAGTGGTTCAAGCTCACCAGCTGCACCTTGGAAACCCTATACAGGGTCTCTATGTGCTGGAACCGACTCAGTGGAACTTAACAACAATAACAACGCTGTGGTTTAATGTGCTGGACTGCAAAGTCGTTTGAATATCAAGGTTGGTGGTTCTAGCTCACCAGTCACTCCTTAGAAACCCTATACAAGGTCACTATGGGTCAGAACTGACTCAACAGCATTTAACAACAACAACAAAAGATTTTAGCCCGCTGTTGCAACTACTGTGTCAGTCCATCTCAGACAGGGTCTTTCTCTTTATCACTGACCCTCTACTTAGCAAGCATTATGTCCTTTTGTCCAAAGTACATGAGAAGATGTCTTGCCATTCTCACTTCTAAGGAGGATTCTGGCTGTACTTATTTCAGGACAGATTTGTTAATTCTTCTGACATTCCATGGTAAATTCAACATTCTTCACCAATGCCATAATTCAAATGTGTCAATGCTCCAGTTTTCCTTACTCTATGTCTAGCTTTCACATGCACCATATCTTCAGTCAGGTGTACTCTAGTTCTCAAAATGACATCTTTTCTCCTTAACCCTTTAAAGAAGTCTTTTGCAATAGATATGCCTAATGCTATCTGTCATTTGACTTTTTGATTGCTGTTTCCATAAGTGTTGATGATGGATTCAAGTAAAATGAAATCCTTGATGTCAAACTTATCTCTATTAATCTTGATATTGTTTACTGGTCCAGTTGTGAAGATTTTTATTTTCTTTACATTAAGGTGAAATCTATAGCTTTATTTTATCTGTGACTGCTTCAAGTCACCATCACTTTTAGCAAGTAAATATTTGTCATCTGCATATTGCAGGTTGTTTATGAGCCTTCCTCCAATTCTGATGCTGCATTCTTTACACAGTGTAACTTCTTCAATTATTTGCTCAATTTGCAGATTGAGTAAGTATGGTGAAAGGATACAACCTCGCTGCATACCTTGTCTAATTTTAAACCACTTTGTATGCCCTTCCTCTGTTTGAAAAATTGCTTTCTGCTGTAGGCACATGTTCTTCATGAAAATAACTGTTGTGCAGTTTTTGTTCTTCTCATAGTTTTTTATGACCCACACAGCCTTTGCATGGTCAATGAAATGCAAGTAAACTTTCAGTCAAAATCTATCGGACATCAGCATTGATAATTGTCATTTCACATACTCCTTTGAGTCCAGGTTGAATTTCTGTCATCTCTTTTACAGGTACTACTGCCATTTTTTAATCATCTTCAACAAAATTTTACTAGCATTTGATATTAATGATACTTTTTTGATAATTTCTACCTTGTTTGGGATCACCTTTTTTGGAATAGATACAACTATGGATCTCTTCCAATTAATTGGTCAATTAGCTGTATTCCAAAATCTCTTGGCATAGAAGAGTGAGGTCCTCCAGCACTGCAACGATTCGTTGAAACATTACACTTAGTATTTCATTAATTCTTGCAGCTTTGTTTTACACTAATACCTTCAGTGGAGCTTGGACTTCTTCCACAAATATCATTGGTTCCTGATCACACCTCTTGATATAATTACACATTAACCAAGTATTTTTTGTATAATGCTCTGTATATACCTTCTTTTTTTTTTTTTTTTTTTGATGCTTCCTGCATCATTCAGTATTTTACCCAAAGAATCCTTCAATACTGCAGTTCAAGGCTTTAATTTTTTTCTTCAGATCTTTCAGCTTGAGAAATGCTGACCCTGCTCTTCCCGGTTGGAATCTAGGTCCAGGTCTTTGCACATTCATTGTAATACTTGACTTTGTCTTCTTAAACTGCCTTTTGATGTCTTCTGTTTAGCTCTTCTACTTCATTATTTCCTCTACTCATGTTAGCTTCTCTACAGTCAAGAGCAAGTTTCAAAGTCTGCTTCTAGTATGCTCTTCTCTTTCTGTCCTGTATGTTTAATGTCCTATAGGTTAGCTATGATTTGGAATCAACTTGATGACAACGAATTTGGTTTTTGAGGGTTTGCTTTCTTCTTGTATGATGTTCTTGATGCCATACCACTGTCTATCTGGACTTTGGTCATTAGCATCAATTCTATTCTTGTGATAGGCTCTAAATTCAAGTGGGATATACAAAAGGTCAGGACTCTCAATGTGTCATTATAGGATAAGCACTGGACTATTAACCAAAAAGTCAGCAGTTCAAATCCTAGAAAACTCTATACAGGGCTGCTATGAATTGGAACTAACTCAACAGCAGCACTTAACAACAATAAAAATATTCAAGGTCATAATCTGTAAGAATTCTGGTGATCTCTAGAGCTGTTTCTATGACCAAGGCCATATTTTTTGATGGATACTTTATCTTTGTTTCCAACTTTCACGTTCAAGTCACCAGGAGTTATCAGCACTTCTTGATTGCATGTTTGATCAATTTCAAAGTGAAGAAGTTGCTAGAAATCTGCAGTTTCTTCATCTTTGGCTTTGGTGGTTGAAGCATAAATATGAATAATAGTCATACTAACTGGTTTTCTTTACAGGTGTATGAATATTAACATATCAATAACAGCATTGTACTGCAGGATAGATCTTGACATGGTCATTTTGACTATGAATATGATGCCTTTCCTCTTCAATTTATTATTCCCAGCATAGTAAAGGATATGATTTTCCAATTCAAAATAGCCAATATCAGTCCATTTCAGCTCACTAAAGCCTAGGACTCCTGGTTTGGCATGGTACGAACAACACTGGACTGCGAATGACAGGGTCAGCAGTTCAAACCTACCAGTTGCTCCTCAGAAACCCTATACAGGGTCCTTATGGGTCGGTACAGACTCAACAACATTTAACAACAACAAAGCCTAGGCTATTGATCTTTTTATGCATTGTATTTTATTTTGGGGAACTTCCAATATTCCTGATGGCCTGCTGTGGCACTGTAGAAAAAGCAATTAATAACCAAATGGTTGGCAGTTCAAACCCACCAGCTGCTCCTTGGAAACCCTGTACAGGGTTGCTATGAATCAAACTCAACTCTACAGCACATAACAACACAATTTTATTAGATTCATACTTGTGTATTCTAAGTTTTCATTATTGATGGATGTTAGAAGTTGTTTCTTTTCATTTTGAGTCATGCCACATCTCCAAATGAAAGTCTCATATGCTTTGCTCCATTCATGTCATTAAGAACAACTCTGCTTTGAGGAAAGGAGCTCTGGTAACATAGTGGGTTACAAACTGGGCCTCTAGCCACAAATTCAGCAGCTGGAATCTACCAGTTGCTCCACAGAAGCAACTGCTCCTGTAAAGATTCATAACCTCAGAAAATCTATATATGGTTGCTATGAGTCAGAACCAACTCATGCACACAACCACCACCTCCTTTGAGGACGAAATTCTTCCCCAGGCATGCTTTGAGTGTGTTCAAACCTAAAGAGCTCATCAACTGCTACTATATCAGACAATGTTCTGCTGCTATTCAAAAGTTTTTCTAATCACTAATTGTTCAGTAGTCCAACTCTTCTTCCTAATCTGTCTTAGTCTGGTTATCTCTGATGAAACCTGTCCACCATGGGTATCCCTGATGGTATTTGAAATACTAGTTGCATAGCTACTAATATTACAGCAAAATGCAAACTACAACAGTATGGCAAATTAACAGATGAGCGGTAAACTAATATCTTAGTTCAGAATTATTCCTAAATCCTCCAAGTAATGTGTTTGCCTAATTGGACTGCTAACAACAAGGTTGGTGATTCAAGCCCACCAGCCACTCCTTGGAAACTCTACACAGGGTCACTGAGTGGGAACTGATCGACAACACTTAACAACAACAACTGGCCTTCTGAATCTCTTCTTCTCTTATATTATTGTGATAGTGAGGCAATCCATCAATTAAATGCCACACCTTATATGTATAATAACTAATAAGAAAATCTAAATCATTCATATGGTGCCATAGAAAGTTTCCACATGTCACCCTATCTAAACAGAATTCAAATTTTAATGCTTTTGTTTTGGGGGAGGAGAACATTGGAAGAAGCTTCTATTTACCTTGAAAATATCTACTTAACTTCTCTTAGTGCTTTAACAGTAAAAGATAGTTGAACCAAAACTTTCAGATAGGTATAAAAAATTCTGTCAGTCCTGACTTTATTAGCTCACGATGTTTTATGAATCTTTCCTATACTTAAGAATGCCATCCATCAAAAGAAGTACATGAACACAGGCATTAATACTTAATGGTAATGGAAACTGTTTTTCTTTTTTAAACTAAAAGTGACTCTCTCAAAATGGTTTTAGGCCCCAAATAAACATAATAATATCATGATTTGAACTATAATTGAATTCATAGAGTTTGTTAGGCACTGACAATCAATATATATTAGTTTAAATGAAACAATTCAATTCCCAAGGTTTGTTTTTATATATGCTTTTTAAAAATCTATAAGACTGCTGATCTTAACTTTTGCATTTGAGTCGCACCTTAACAATCTTTATTGCTCATAGATTAATGGGATTCATTTGGTTATTTTTCTTTATGACCATTTTGAACTAACACTATTTTGGAGGTTCTTATTTTTAAAAGTTGAATAAAGTCATAGAGTTTACATAATTATATAAAAGTGCTCTGATAATAGAATAACTGAATATACCAGCAACAGAGCATATTCAAAGATTACAGTATCCATGAATGAACCAAAGCAGTTTTGTTTATATTTTGAATTTTAAAGCAATATATTTTAAATAATTTCACAGAGGACATATATATTGTCCTTCATGAGACCTTGATTGTAAAAGTTAATAAAAATACTCCTGCACACAACGACTATTTGTTACTGCAAGAAGACAGATACTTTTACCAACAAAAGAAACATTCATTTCCAAAAACTGCATATAAATATTTTACACAGTTACCTAATTTTCTCGAAGTTTAAATTGATTATAAATAGTTTATGTGCTTTTTCTGTATCTGAAACCTGCAGAACTCTTTAATGAAATCTTGCTTAAGCTTTTGTCAATAACCACATTTGATGGACAGTACAGCAGTGCCCCCTAGAGCTAGCTGATCTTAAAAATCAACAGTTTATAACTGCTTTATTTGATTATAACAGAATCAGTGATTAATACTCATTTTCAACTTCCTGACATGTAGAGAATAATGTAATATATTAGCTAAAAATTTATGACCACAAGGTTTTGTTTCATTTTAAATGATTTCCTGTAGATTATTGTATACAAGCTACTATACAAACATAACTATCTATACGTACTTGTAATAGAATTTGCTTAAATCACATGATTTAGATTTTCTCTTCATTCCCAGAAATGAATCTATAGAGTTGATGTAAGTGGTCTTAAGCACATTCATAAAATTTGTAATATAGTCAAAATATCTTGTTTATAGCACAGTCTAGTACTTATAAAAATAACAGAATTTTTCATTAGAAAATACATTAGAAACTAGACCAGTGTGTTCATTTCCTCCTCTGGGTGAGGTCAAGTCATCTGTCTACAATCACACAACCAGATTTATAATGAACCTAGAGCCATGTCTTTGTACATATCACGATCACTAACCAAAGCAAAACACCAATCTTGTACTTAATAATAAATTTATTCTTATTAATAATGGCCTAAGAAGCTCTGGTAGCATAGTGGTTACGAATCGGGCTGCGAACCTTAAGGTCAGCGGTTTGAAACTACCAGCTGCTCCGTGGGAGAAAGATGAGGCTTTCTACTCCGGTAAAGATTTACACCCTCGGAAAACCTGTACAGGATCGCTATGGGTGGGAACCCACTCAATGGCACTTAACAACAACAGCAGTGCATCCCTAGTTCCTTAACTGTAGATTATTCATTAAGAATAAATCCTCACAACATTTCTATCAACACTTAGCATTATTTACAATAGCATTTAATTTGCATGTGAAACTGCAACACTGTAATTTGTTTAGCTTCTAGTCTAAAAGCATGTCATAATGGGAATAGCCTTGAAAATGCTTTCTTCCTCTGTATATGACCGTGCCCAGTGAGTCGTATCCTAGTTTCTAGAGCCCCAAAGAAACAAAATGAAAGCAAATAAGGAATTTAAATATAGTCTCCAACCCACTTCAGTTCTTTAATTTGATATATTTGTAGTGACATAAAGTATATTCCCAATTCCCAATGTCTCTGTGGATACAAAAAATACAAGCCACGTAGGCTGTAGAGAAGGTAAAAGAAAGAGAAGAGAGAAAGACAAAAACAGAACAAAGAGGATAAAGGAGAATTATGGCAATTCTCAGCTGAGATAGGGGAAAGTAATTTGAATCTACTAAAGAAAAAAAGAGAGTCCTTCAGTCTTACTTTTGAGGACTAATTATTAGTCATAAAAATGAACAACCACCCATCCCTCCTGGCTCTTCCGTCATTGTGTCTGCAGGTCAGATAATCTCAACAGCAGGAAATGGAGATGAAAGTCTTGTTCTTATTATCCGACCTAAGGCAGCTAACTTTCACTAATTTACTGTCTTTACAGGTAGAGAGAGAGGGCTCTAGGGAGCTTTGAGTGGTAGTTATAATAAGTAAGAACTTGGTAATATTTACATATATGGCTTTTATTTTTCAACTATGACTGTAAGTTTTCTGTTAAGAAAACAAAAAAGAGAAAGATCTATTTGTTTTGGCTTCCGGCTGATGTAATCTTCATGCTTGTGTTAAAATGCTCTCATTTTCCCTTGGGAACCAATATTCTACATATCAAAAATATTCTTTTTGCAGAGCAAAAGCTGCAGTCATTTTCATAAACTAATTTTAAATCATTGATGTTCCTTTATATTTAATGTGTTTATTAAAGAAAAGGCTAATAAATGTAAGTGAACTCATATGCAGTGTTGTTATTTATTTATGTATTTGCCATTACAAAAAGGAGAAGCAAATACAGTGTTTTAAGTATAAGTTAATAGAAGGTTAGAAGTTAGCACAACAGATTGCTCAAAGCATGTTTTTATAGAAGGGAAGGTTTGTTAGTAAATGATTTGGGACAGGCTAACTGCACACCCCTTCTGACAATATTTAAAAAGGGCACAGATTATAATAATAATAATAATAATAATAGTACAAGGGGTTTTCAAAAAGTTCATGGAAAAATGCTACTATCTTTTAATTTAATTTTTTCCCACAAACTTCTTGAAGCCTTCTCATAATAAAGCAAAAAGTTAAAAAAGAAGAGGGCATGAATTTTTGGCTTTCCAAATTGTAAAGAATAACTTGAACTCTTCGACAGTATAATAATTGTGAAAGATGTCTTTTTTGGTTCCTAATGTACAGAGATAGGAGTCCTGATGTGGTGCTGTGGGTTAATGCACCAGACTGCAAAGTAATTTGAACTGCAAGGTCAGCGGTTCGAGCTCAACATCTGCTCCTTGGAAACCCTATACAGGATCGCTATGGGTCGAAACCGACTAAATAGCACTTAACAGCAACAACAATGTACAGAGATGGATTGGCAATATGGCAGCATTAATGGGCTCAAGTGTGGCAACAATTGTGAGGTTGGCTGAGGACCAGGCATTGTTTCATTATGTTGTGCATAGGGTTGCTATGCACAACAACAATGTACAGAAAATAATTTCCCTCGGACTAGTCTTAAAATATATTTTTATCCAAATATGCCCTTATTAAAATGCTTCTCATTTTTTAATTTAAAAGTAATACTAACATATGACCAACTGATCTAAAAATGGAGTTCTGGTGTGGTGCTATAGGGCAAGCATTGGACTGCTAACTGCAAGGTCGGTGGTTCAAATTCATCCGACACTCCTTGGAAATCTTATACAGGGTTGTTATGATTCAGAACTGACTCAAAAGCATTTAACAATAGCAACAACAGTTTTAAAACACTCTAAAAGCAATATTTCACAACTGGTCATCCACATTCTTCTTACAGACTTGATATAAAATTTTGTTGTTATAGCTAAGTGCTGTTGAGTTGGTTCTGACTCATAGTGACTCTGTATAGGCTTTCCAAGGACCGGCTGGTGAGTTTGATCCACTGACCTTGAGATTCAAACTGACCTTGTGGTCTAGTGCTTATCCTACAGTGCCACTACCTCTTAAGGAGACCAACTATATTTTTCAGCTTAAGTTGCTAAAATCAGAAGGATCTTGACTTAAAGCAGAGAATACCAGAAAGATGTTTACCTGTGTTATGTTGACTATGCAAGGGCATTCTATTATGAGTATCATAAAATTATATATGAACTATATTGCAAATAATGGAAATTCCAGAACACTTAGGCTTATGCAGATAGTCATTGGAACAGAACAAGGGGATACTGTGTGGTTTAAAATCAGAAAAAGTATATGTCAGAGTTGTGTCCTTTTAGTATACTTACTCTGTATATTGAGTGAGTAAGTAAACTGAGAAGCTGGGCTGTATGATGAAAAAGTTGGCATCAGTATGGATGGAAGACTCATCAATAGCCTGCAATATGCAGATGATACAATCTTACTTAACAAAAGTGAAGAGGACTTTGAAAATCAAAGACTACAGCCCTTAGTATGAATTACACCTCACCACTAAGGAAGCAAAAATCCATACAACTGGACATGTAAGAATTATCATGATAAATAGAACAAAGATTGGAGTTGTCAAGGATTTTCATTTCACCTGGATCCAAACTCAATGTCCATGGAAACAACAGTCAAGAAAACAAACATCATATTGCATTGGACAAATCTGCTGTCAAAGATATTTTTCTCAAAATTCAGAAAACAAAACTTCTTATACTTTTGAATATACATTTTTAATTTTTCAGTTCTTTTTATACCTCTTATCTTACATGCTTATGTGACATATGCATTGTTGCTGTTGTTAAAGGCCATCAAGTGGCTACCCACTCATAGCAACACTATGCACAACAAAACAAAACAAAACACTGCCCAGCCCTGCACCAAGCTCACTATCATTCTTATGCTTGAGCCCATTGCAGCTCCCACTGTGCTAATCAATGTTATTGGAGATCTTCATCTTTTTCATTGATTCTCCACTTTACCAAACATGATGTCCTTCTCCAGGGACTGGTACCTCCTGATAATACATCCAAAGTATAAGAGACAAAGTCTCACCATCCTAGCTTAGAAAGAGTATTCTAGCTGTATTGCTTACGACACAGATTTGTTTGTTCTTTTTGGCACTACATGGTACTTTTAATAGTCTCCTCCAACACTATAATTCAAGTGCTTTGATTCTTCTACGATCTTTTTTAAATATTGTGCAACTTTCACCTGCATATGAGTTTATTGAAAATACTGTGGCTTGGTTTATGCACACCTTAGACATCAAACTGACTTTTTGCTCTTCAAGACTTTAAAGAGGTCTTGTGCAGAAGATTTGCCTAGTGTAATATGTCATTTGAGTTCTTGACTGCTACTACTTCCATGAGTGTTTATGGTTGATCCAAGCAAAATGAAGTCTTTGACAACTTCAATCTTTTCTCCATTTATCTTGATAAATTTACTGGACCAGAGGTGAGGATTTTTGTTTTCTTTACATTGGATGCAACCCATATAGAAGGCTGTGGTCTTTGATCTTCATCAGTATTGTAAGTCCTCTTTGCTTTCAGAAAGGAAGGTTGTATTGTCTGCATTTCATAATTGGTAATGAATATTCCTCCAATCTTGATGCCACATTCTTCTTCACATAATTCAGCTTCTAGAATTATTTGTTCAGCATGCAGATTGAATAAGTAGGGTGAAAGAATACAAACCTGATTCACACCTTTCCTAATTTTGAATCATTCAGTGTTCCATTCTTCTATTTAAACAACTGCCTCTTGGTCTATGTACAGGTTCCACATGAACACAATTAAGAATTCCAGAAAACTCATTCTATGCAATTTTATCTACAGCTGGTCATGGTCCACACAATCGAAAACCTTTGCATAGTCAATAAAGCACAGGTAACCATCCTTCTGGTATTCTCTACTTTCGGCCAAGAGGTATCTGACATCAGCAATATCTCCTGTTCACGTTCTCATCTGATTCCAGTTTGAATCTCTGGCAGTTTTCTGTCAATATACTGTTGCAGCTATTTTTTAATTACTTATTTGCATGAGATATTAATGATATTGTCTGATAATATTAGCGTTCTGTTGGGTCACCTTTTGTGGAATGAGCAGATATGGATCTCTTCAATTCAGCAGCTCAGGTAGCTGTCTTCTGAATTTATTGGCATAGATTAGTGTGTGTCTCTGGTGCCTAATCAGTTTGTTGAAAGATTCCAATTTGTATTCCATTAGTTGCCAGAGCCTTATTCTTTGCCGATTCCTTCAATGAGCCTTGGACTTCATGCTTCAGTATCACTGGCTCTCAATCATATGCTACCACTTGAAATGGCTGAACACTGACCATTTCTTTTTGGTGCATTCCTTCCATCTTCTTTTGATGCTTTTTGCATCATTCATCATGTTGTTCTTGTTAAGTACTGTCAGTCAATTCCATCTCATATCTACCAATTGGAGTTTTCAAGGAGTAGCTGGTGAATTGAACTGTCAATCAAGTGCTTATCCTAAGGTGTCACACCAGGATTGCAAATATCGAGCCTTTAATTTGTTCTTCAGTTCCCTCAGCTTGAGAAATGCTGAATGTGTTCTTTCCTTTTCATTTTCTAATACCAGATCTTTGTACATTCCATTATAACCTTTCACGTTGTCTTTTCAAGTTGCCCTTTGAAATATTCTATTCTGCTCTTTTACCTCCTCTTTTCTTTGATTTGCTCTGGCATCTCTACATGGGAGAGCAAGTTTCAGGGTATCTTCTGACATCCATTTTGGTCTTTTCCTCTTCTTTCTTGTCGTCTTTATGTCCCTTTATTTTCTTCCTGTATGATATTCTTGATGTCATCCCACAAATCTTCTGATCTTTAGCATCAAACCTATTCTTCAGATGTTTCTAAATTCAGGTAGGGTATGTTCTAGATCATATCTTGGCTTTTTTGGGCTTCCTTCAATTTTCTTCAGTTTCATCCTGGACTTGCAATGAAGAGTAATTGATGATCTGTTCCACAGTCTGCCCTGGCCTTGTTTTAACTGATGATATGGAGTTTTTAATTCATCTCTTTCCACAGATCTAATCAGTTTAATTTTTGTGTATTACATCTGGTGACACCATGTGTACAGTCATGTTTTATGTTGTATTAAAAAGGTATTGGCAATGAAGTTATTGGTCTTGCAAAATTCTATCATGATCTCCAGCATCATTTTTATCACCAAGGCCTTATTTTCCAACTACTAATCCTTCCTCTTTGTTTCCAATCTCTTCATTCCAATCTCCAAAAATTATCAAGTCATCTTGAATGCGTGTTGGATCAATTTCAGAGTGAAGAAGTTTGTAAAATGTTCCAAAATCATCATCACTAGCTTTAGTGGTTGGTGCATAAATTTGAATAATGGTTGTTTTGATTTGTCTTTCTTGTGGATATTATCCTATCACATTATACTTCAAGAAAGATCTTGAAATGTTATGTTTGATGATGACTGCAATGTCATTTCTCTTCATTTTGTCATTCCTGGCATAGGAATGTTATTGGTTTCTCATGTGATTTTCATATTCAAAATTTTCAATATCAGTCCCTTTCAGCTCACTAATGCATAGGATATCTATGTTTATGCTCTCCATTTCATTTTTACAACTTCCAATATTCCTGGATTCATACTTCATACATACCGTATTCCAATTCTTTGTAGATGTTTACAGCTTTTCTCCTGACTTTGAGTTGTTATCCACCAGTAAATGAAGGTCCTGAAATCTTTACTCCATTTTCATCATCTGGTCAACTCTACTGTGAGAATGTAGGTCTTCCCAAATTGTATTTTAAGTCCCTTCCAATCTGAAGGGGTCATCTTATGGAACTTTTATCTAACTATATTCGTGTGCTCTTTATCATGTTTCAATATCAATATTCATATGCTTTCTGACAATGTTCCCCTGCTTATAATAAAGCTATCAGTGACTAAATATTCAGAAGTTGTCTGTCTTTCCTTCTCCCTAGTTTGTCTTAGTCTGGAAGTTCAGCTGAAACCTGTCCACCATGGGTGACCCTACTGGTATTTAATATACTGGTTGCATATTTTTCAGAATCACGGCAACACCCAAGTCACCACAGTATGACAAACTAGAAACAAGCGGTGGTACATTTGCATATGTGTCCTTAAATATCAGTCCTTGGAGACAACCAAATTCTTTTTTTTTTTTTTTTTTTGTTTTTTTTCCCTCACCTTTTTTAATAATGGATTACCAGACTGCTTGGGAAGTCATTTATGTATTCATATGTATGATACTGGATGAAGCATTCAACATTCTTGTGAAAACTGCAAGATTGTGTTCCACAAAACTTTAAAAAAAAAATTTTTTTTATTGTGATTTCAGTGAAAGTTTACAGAGCAAATCAATTTTTCACTTAATAACCTATGCACATTTTTTTCATGACGTTGATTGCAATTCTCACACTATAAGCAGCACTCTTCCCACTTCTACCCCTCATTTATGGCTCCCATTTATCTTTCTTTACTCTCCCTTTCTGCCTCTTGAGTTTTATTCTTTGACAAATGCAGCTCTTTACTTTAATAGAGTTAAGTCTCCTAAGGGATTCATTCATTCATCCCTGGTGTTACTGTTTGGCTGAAAGTTGAGCCCTAAGTGTGAATCCAGTTCCAGAATGAAGAGAAATACAGGGCTCCAACATAATGTCAAGGGTTCCACCAGTCTCTAGCATGCCAAGAGCCTGATCCTTTTTTTGATCTTTAGTTCTGGTCCACATTTATCTCACACTTTTTTATTTGGGGATAAGGGTTAACAAAATATTATTGTACCTGTCAGTACATCAATGATCTCAATATTTCCATTATGTGGACAATATAGAAAATACACTTTTGAGAATATCAATGTTGGCTATTAATAGACACTAACCAGGTAAGGTGTCCTGGTATGGTGCTGTGGGTTAATGAGCTGAACTGCAAGGTTAGTTTGAACCACAAGGTTGGTGGTTCAAGCCTACTAGCTGCTCCTCATAGACCCTAAACAGGGTTGCAATGAGTTGGAACAAATCTAATGGCACTTAACACTAACAACAATAACAACCACAGTAAAAGAAATAGCTGAGAAATACTACTATGGAATGTATTGTTTTAATTTACATCACTTTTGAGAAAAAAAATGCCTTAATAAATTAGTTGTCATATTTATTCATGAGTAATGCACCAGACTGCAAAGCCATTTGAACTGCAAGGTTGGAGGTTCAAGCTCACCAGCGTCTCCTTGGAAACCCTATACAGGGTCACTATGGGTCAGAACCAACTCAACGGCACTTAACAACAGCAACAATATATTAATACACATGAATTATGGCATGATTTGACATTTTTTCAGAATATTTTCATCAGCTTCATGTGCATGTGAAAGTTGGATAATGAATAAGGACGACCATAGGAGAACTGATGCATATGAAATATGGTATTGGAGAAGAATGTTAAAATACCATGGATTGTCAGAAAGACAAACAAATTTGTGTTAGAAGTACAGTCAGAATTTCCCTTAGAAGTCCATGTGGTGAGACTTCATTTCTCATACTTCAGATATATTATTAGGAGGTACCAGTCCCCATAGAAGGACATCATAATTGGAAAAGTGGAGGGTCAACAAGAAAAGGGAATACCCCCAGTGAAATGATTGGTACAATAACAGCAGCAGTGGGCCAACGCATAACAGCAATTGTAAATGGCGCAGGATCAGGCATTGTTTCTTTCTGTTGTGCATATGGTCACTATGAGTTGAATCTGACTGGACAGCACCTAATAACAATCACAATTTATTTTAAATGACAGTAATAGATTTTCTAATCTATAGCGTATTTATGAAGAGAAATAGCTGAGGGTAAGGATGCTTTTCCTAGAACATAGTTAACTTGTATCTAATTTGAAAATTTTTTCAAGGGTACAAAATTATATTGATTGAACATCTAGTTAAGTGTTTTTAGAAACGTATTACTTAATAAACAATAAATCTAGTAATCAACCTATTAACCACATTTTAAGACTAAACAAGATCAAGGTACATGTAAGGAACCAGGGTAGCCTTAGAATGTTTGGCCAGAAATAAAAAAATCTTTAACATAATTGTTCCAAGGGAATAAATACATCCTTAAGGGTAATGCTTTATTAGAAAAACAGATGTTACAATTTATCAAAAATGTATGCAACTGAAATGTATATATTAAAGTTATGTATCTTAAAAGAAGAATGGTAATTGTGTATTTGTAGTTAACTCTGATTGAGTCCAACAATGGATAATCTAGAATTGAAAATGAAAATTTCAGGGCATCGGATTAAAATGTTCTGTCAGATGTTGTTAAGTGCAGACTCATGCATACTCTAACACTCAGAAATGTAAGATATCAAATTTAAATAAGGAAACATCTAAAAGGAAAATTCAATCACAACCTAAATTATGTGGAGCTGTGGAATTCCTTATACTGTAGTATAAGCACTGGACTGCTACCACAAGGTTGGCAGTTCAAACCCTTGGAAACTGCTCCTTGGAAACTCTATACAGAGTCGATGTGAACTGACTCGATGGCACTTAACAACAACCACAATAACATTGAACCTAATTTGGAGTGAGACAGTTGCATTATGAACAGTGTGCCAGAGAGTTGGTGAATACTTCAGGGGATGTTCTGTAAGACTAGGTTAGGGATGAAGAACTAGAAGAAAACAACAGAGATCATATTCTCTGTTCTTACTTGTCTCTTGATCCACGTTCCCAAAGAGTACTTCAATTTATTTAAATGTCTTCCTTAAAAAATTTAGTATCTACAATGGTCAGAAAAGGCAGTGAGCATGATGGGGTTCTTCTTACTGAACCTACAAGCCACATAGACAGCAAAAGCATAACTTAATGAAAAACAATGCAATAGTGTCAAAAAATAACTAGGGTTCGTATAACCCAGAACTTAGTTTATAAAGAATAGTCCAGGAAGCTTTTTTTCAAACTGAGGATTTGATTTGAAATCGGACTAAAGGAAGAGAGGATGTTTTCTCCATTTCAAGATCAAAGAAATGTTTTTATAAAAACCTTGATGTAATCAAGCTTGGAATCTTTGAAAATCGGAAAGAAAACCAGTGTTGCTGGTTTGGAGTAAATGAGGGAGGGATTAGAAAAGGGTGGCTAGGCAGGGCCAGATCAAGTGAGTTCTGACAGTAAATTGCTATTAAGCAGTTGGAGTTTTACAATACACATTTATTCTGTAATTTGTATTTTCCAACCCATAGCCTCCATATCCCTTTATAAATAGGTTATAAATTCAAAAATCTGTTGCTGCCATTTTAAATCACTGGACAACAATGAAAACGTTGTTAATGTTTGGAGTAATAAAATAACAAGAGGTTAATATTTAGAGTAATACATAGGTTAAAACTGACAGGGAGAAATCTGCTGGAAGTTATTACTGGAAATCCAGTCAAATGGCAACAAAATATCTTCAAAATATCATATACTTGATCCAAAAAAAAAAAAAAAGTCAGAAAGACTCAAGAGTTTAAATATTTTACATTATGCAAACATGGCCAGCTCATTTTAAGAACAGGAAATAAATTGATTCTGAAGTTTACTTTATCATCAGGAAAAGAGAAGTTTAAAAATTTTCAGAACTTTAATTTAATACATTACTTTAAACAGAAATAGAAGGCATGCAAATAAAGTTTTCCAGCATCCCAGACCCATGACCTTAGCTCATTCTACCCAGATTAAGACAAACGAATAATACACAGTATGTGTGGGCCTTCCAATATTTCAGAAAAGAATCCTGGTGTGGCTCTGAGGATAAACACTGGTCCGTATTTCAAACCCACCAGCTGCTCCTTGGAGACCCTATACAGGGATGCTATGAGTTAGAACTGACTCCACAGCACTTAACAACAACAACAAATGACAGAGAAAAGAACCCTAAGGAAGTTTATTCACAGGACTTCAGTATATAAGACTCAGGAGAACTCAGACCTTATAAGATGAGTAAGTTAAAAAATAATATCTACTAATTCCTTTGCACAAAAAAAAGATGCAAAAAGGAGCATTCTGGCTGTATTTCTACCAACACAGATTTGTTTATTCTTCTGGTAGTTCATGTTATTTCTAATGGTACAGGGAATATTTCCACATAGTCTCTGTCACGTACACAAGGTCTTATAGATTGCATGAACTCCTAACCCTCTACTGCTTCATCTCAAAAAATACTCTGCTACTTTTACAGAAAAAACACAAAGATCTCTTGTTATCTTTGGCTTCTGGTTTTGTAGTTTTAAAAAGGACTAGAGGTCTTCCCTGTCCAAATATATTTGTTTAAATATTCATACAGTCTTCTAGAGCCATCATATTGTTGTTGTTGTTGTTGTTGTTGTTAAGTGACATCAAGAGCATTCTGACTCATAGGTTTTCTGAGGCTCAGCTGTTCTATTTGAACCACCGATCTTGTAGTTAGCAATCCAGTGTTTATCCCACAGCACCACACAAGGACTCCAGTGCCGTCATTTTATTTTATTTCTTACTTTAAGGTCTTTAATTCAATTGGAATTTAGTTTGCCATAGGATACATCTAGTGGAGATGACAGGAAGAAAACAGCTCAGATGTAACCAGTGGAGAAGTAGTCTTTAAGGATAATGATAAAACTTTGGCTACAGAGGACATGAAAAAAGGTAGAGGAGCAATGGTGGTAGGAGTTGATATAAAGGGAAAGAGACAGCAACCCCATAGAACCCTTTGTATCAGGAGTATTTTGATGTGCAAAAAATAACTACTTTCCTTATATGACACTGATGTGACTAAGTGCCATGACTATTATGATAGAGCATTTCTGATCCCACTGAGTATTGTATTGTGGTGTTAATTTCATGCAACATTTCCCCTCAGAAAACAAAAGGTAGTATAAATAAGTTTCTTGGGAGCATACAGAAAACCTTTACTTGACTGTCTTTGGATTATTCAAGAATTAAATGTACCATGTAAATAAAACTGCACCTCTATTTTTCAGCAGCCCCAAGAGCATATTCTACATTTTATGTATATATATAACATACATATATATGACAATTAAATTATGCAAATTGTGACAGATTTTATCTTTTTTTTTGCTTTCTTCAACAAAATACACAGCTCATTAACAAATGTTTTCTGACAAACAACAAGTATTGTGTAATGTTATCCTTGTTGCTTTTGTTGTTAAATGTTGTCCAGTTGATTCCTACTCATAGTGACCCTGTATAGATAGAGTTTCCATGGAGCAAATGGTGGGTTTGAACCACAGTTGTTGGGTTTGGACCTTGTGGTTCATAATCCATTGCTTTTCCTACAATACCACACCAGAAGTCCATTCCTTGTTGGTATTGTTAGGTGTCAGTGAGTCAGCACCCAGTCATAAAGGCAATATGCACAACAGAACAAAACACTACCCTGTCCTGTGCCAATCGCACAATTGTTGCTATGTTTGAGCCCATTGTTGTTGCCACTGTGCCAATCCATATTGTTGGAGGTCTTTCTCTTTTTCTCTGACCGTCCACTTTACCAAACATGATGTTCTTCTTCAGGTACTGCTTCCTTCTGATAATATGACTGAAGTACTCAAGACGAAGTCTGGCTATCTAGGCTTCCAAGAAGCATTCTGGCAGTACTTTTTCCAACACACTGGTGTATCCTTAGTGGTCATTATTTGCCGTGTCTTCATTTATATAGTACTTTTAACTTCTTTTGCTGCTGTCAATCTCTTGCATTGCATCCAGTAAGGAGGAGTCTTATTAGTATGGAACTGTAAGATAAGCACTGGACTGTTAACTGTAAGGTTGGTGGTTCAAACCCATCAGAAACCTGATACAAGGTCACTATAAATCAGAAACTACTCAGTGGCACTTAAAAACAGAAGATGTTTGATTAAGAACTTTGAGTTAGCTCCATGTCCCCAAGAGAGTGCCATGGGTGACTTTTTTCACAGACATGATTATGCAGAGACCTCGATCATGGATTCCCTAACCATAGCTGTGTTATGGATGAATGAGGTTGCCATAAATCTAACCTCTATAGCAGTGATGTGTCACTCTGATATTTTATCAGATTTGTCCTTAACTGTCTTGCTTTAAGAAAAATTGGGACTTAAGATTTTAAATCACTATCAGTTCAGTACCATGCTTGAAAAAGTGGTTTGTAATAATGGAACAGTAAACTCACTGAACTAAAGTCAGTTTCACCCTAAGGAATAATATTTTTGTTACACTTTTGCTGAGTGTTAAAACATTGCTTGCTCAGTTTTGTTTTGTTTTGCAAAGCTAATAACTCTTGATCGGTTTTCTTTTCACCAGGAATATTCCACTAACCTCTCACCAAAACTTAAATCACTGCTACTTGAGTGTTATTGATATATTAATACTGAGCTAATGCTCAATCATAGTTTAATTAAAACACCCAATCACTAATGAACTAATTGTGTATTTGGTGTCTAGGCATTAGGCACTTACCATTTTAAGAGATAAATTTAGAAACTGAAACAGATAAAGCAAGCTGATTATCTTAGTGTTTTATTAACTTTTTATTTCTTTTTGAGTCTCTTAAAAATTGATAAGCACTTGAAAATTATATATTTGATGAAGTTTCTGTAAAAGTTTTCATGCCATTTTTATATTTAACATTCTTTTATTGTGCTATTTTCAGAATGCAATAAATGCAATAGACAAAATGCCTTTTCCTAGTTTTCAAATCGATATGATTCCATTAGCCCATTGCCTTCAAACAGACTTTAATTCATAGCAACCCTATAGGACAGAATAGAATGGCCCCATAGATTTTTCAAGACTATAACCTTCACCAAAGATTGTCCCATCATCCTCCTGCAGAGAGACTGGTGGGTTTGAACTAACAGCATTTTGGTTAGCAGATAAGTATTTAACCACTGTGCTACAACATCTTCTTGATGTAACATGTTGTTGTTGTTAAGTGCTAACAAATCTATATAGCAACCTTGTACAGGGTTTCCAATGAAGTCCTGGTGTGGTGTTCAGGATAACACATTGGACGCAAGGTCAGTTTGAACTGCAAGGTCAACGATTCAAACTCATTAGCTGCTCCTCCGATTCAATGGCACTTAACAACAAAAATAATAGGGTTTCCAAGGAGCGGCTGGGGGACTTGAACCTCCAACCTTGAGTTTAGCACTCCAAAGAAACTTGTTTGTTGTTGTTAAATGCCGTTGAGTCAGTTCCGACCCACAGTGACCCTATATAGTGTTTCTGAGAAGCAGCTGGTGAGCTTGAACTGCTGACTTTGTGGTTACAAGAGACTTTGCAGTTTAGCACATTAACCCATAGCACCACACCAGGACTGCCACTTTTAAATAGAGAGTGTAAAGGGTCATAGAACTAGCGCAGAAACTGTTTCCAGATGTTCTTAGCCACATACATAAGGTCTTACAGATCTCATGAACTCCTAAGCCTCTGTTGTTTCATCTAAGAAACTATTCTGTTACTTTTACAAATTTTGTTTCTAAGAATCAAATGAGATAATGGAAATAAACTATTACCATTTATCAATTATCTACTATTTATATAGGAAAATGATAGAACTACACAGGTTAAAAATTTAAAATATAAATTCCAATATGGGGTATCAGTAAGGAATATAAACATATTTGGAGAATCGATAGTCATGCATAATTTAAAAATATTACATATTACATTGAACATATTACATTAAAAATGGCTGAAATGGCAAGTGTTTTGTTGTCTATATGTATGTTGTTGTTGTTGTTAAGTGCTGTTGAGTCAATTCCGACCCATAGCGACCCTATACAGGGTTTCAGAGGCACCGCTGGTGAGCTTGAACCTCTGACCTTGCAGTTCAAATGGCTTTGCAGTCTGGTGCATTAACCCACAGCGCCACACCAGGACTTCGTATATGTATATTGGAACAAAATTAAATTAAAAAGAAAACCCAGGGGTTCCTCCACATAGTCCTGATTGTACGAAGGGTGTTTAAAAGTTAAGCAGATGCTGCCAGTACCCACTACTCCTCTTTTCTTCAACATTAAAAAAAAGGGGGATTATATATTAAAAAGAGACTCAGAGGAATATGGTCTTACAGTTTTCATCATAAATTAAGGTAAAATGCTTGTTTTATATACTAATTACTTATTATGCATTTGAAAAATATATTTCTAATCCTAAGAATACATGGATCTAACAATTATTTCCACTTATAACTGAATGTTACCACTTGTCTGTCAGTTTGCCATACTGTGCTGGCTTGTGAGATGCTGTGATTCTGGAAACTATACCACGGGTATATTAAATGCCAGCAGGGTCACCCATGGTGGACAGGTTTCAGATGACCTTCCAGAAGAAGACAGACTGCGAAGAAGGAGAAATGAACTACTTCTAAATATCTAGTCACTGAAAACCTTATGAATAGCAGAGAAACACTGTCAGATATAGTGCCAGAAAATGAGACCCTCAGGCTGGAAGGCACTCAAAATGAGACTGGGGAAGAGCTGCTTCTTCAAAGTAGAGTTGACCGTGAAGACACGAATGGAGTAAAGCCAGTAGAAGTAATGCCCTTGCGACCTTCATTTGCTGATGGGGCATAACTCAAAATGGAGAGAAACAGCTGTAAACATCCATTAATAATTGAAACATGGAATGTACAAAGTATGAATCTTGGAAAATTGGAAATTGTCAAAAATGAACATAAACAGGAACACATAAACATTAGTGAACTGAAATGGACTGATATTGGCCATTTTGAATC
>NW_006408537.1:14388039-14391806 GCF_000296735.1 Chrysochloris asiatica | reverse complement strand
GTCAAATATTAAAACAAAATCATCAAAGATCTGGAATCAGAAAACCAAAAGGAAAGAACAAGCTCACCTCACCTGCTTTAGTGGTTGGTGCATAAATTTGAATAATAGTGGTATTAACTGGTCTTCCCTGTTAATGGTTGGTGGTGGTTTTGTGCCGTGGAGCCAGTTCCGACTTAGAGCGACCCTGTACAGGCATTCCGAGGCTGTAAATCTTTACGGGAGCAGTGTTTTTCCCTTTTGGGAAAACTGAAGAAAATTTAAGCCTCGACTTTCATTTTTGAAGGATTCTCTGGGCAAGTTATTGAATGATGAAGAAAGCATCTAAAGAAGATGGAAGGAATACACAGAGTCACTGTATCAAAAGATAAAGGGCAATGTTCAACCATTTCAAGAGGTAGCATATGACCAAGAGCCAATGATACTGAAGAAATCCAGGTGCATTGAATTAATTAGCAAAGAGCAAGGCACCAAGAATTGATGGGATAAAAATTTAAATCATTCAAGAAAATGAGAAGGCACTAGAAGCACTGTATGCCACCTAACAACAACAACAACAACAACAATAACTAAATGAATGACTAAACCAACTGACAGAATATGTGTAAGGAAAGACCCCTGGAGCATGGGCATATTGTTTGAACTTTTAATTGTACTGACTCCAGAAAGTACCAGTCAAGGCAACACTTAGAAAATAAGAGTTATTTTTTGGTGTGTACTCACTATGTAATAATGAGTGTATGTACAAATTCTATTAATTCTCAGAAAAATATTTTCAAATGTGGACTACATTCTCAGAGAAGTTAATTAATTTAGGAAAATCATACTGGTAAAGAAAAGTCTTCAGATATGACTGCCTCCAGTGTTTTTATTTGTTTTCGTTTTGTTTGTTTACCAGTTTGATCAGCACATCCAGGATCTTTTCTTCTCAATTTTCAATTTGTTGTGAAAATAACAGGGATTTCCATAGTGGAATACCCATACATGAAAAAAAAAATTGGCATTTTTGTCTGTGATTTCAGATGATACATGGTTATCAACCTCTCATATAAGTCCTCCCACTAAATTTTCTAATATCTTGTTGTTAAGAGTTGTCTAGTCGGTTCTGACTCATTATGACCCTGTATAGGGTTTCCAAGAAGTAGTTGGTTGGTTTGAACTGCTGGTTGGTTCCCAGTCTAGTGCCAGTCTGACAGCACCATTCCTTAAGTGCAAGATAATATATAATGATAAAAATCAAAATGACACTAATGGTAGCTCGAACTCTAGGAATCACAAAGCTGGATTGAGAAAAATAATAAATGTAATTTTGATATGCAACAATAAAAAGTTAGAAAAAAAATTTTTTTTGGCTTTACTTCTGTGCTAGATGGGTCATAAAATGTCCTCCCTGAATTCACGGTCTTGGCAATGTGACAGCATCAAGATCCTTGTTTTCTCACCCTTTGCAATTAGATTGGCCTTGTGACTTTCTTTTGTTCATAAAATGCATCAGAAGTGATGCTGTGCTAGTTAGAGTCTAAGCTTTTAGAAGTATTAACAGTTCCACTTCTCTCTTAATGCTCCTGTGACTATCATATAAGCAAACATTGACTAGTTTGTAGTTCCTGGGTGGTGCAAATGGTTATCATACTCTGTTGCAAACCCAAAACTTGGAGATTCCAGTCCACTCAGAGGTTTCTTGGGAGAAAGAGCTATTTCCAAAATCAGCTCCTGGAAACCCTAAAGAACATAGTTCTTTTCTGGAATCAACTTAATGACAATTGTTGCAGTTCATTGATGAAACACATGAAATAGAAATGAGCTGTCTTATTGAAGCTATATTATACTTTCAAACCTCAGCAGAAACAAGAGCTGCCATTCAGACTATCCAACTACAGAATGGTGAGCTAAACAAATACTTGTTGTTTTGGAGTGATTTATTCATCACATTAACTAACACAACAGATTTGGGGTCTTAAGGTTGCTTTGAATCTGGAAACAAATACCTTTCCTACTTTCCGTACAAGATATGGTTTTTTAATCCATTAGAGCACTGAATCTTCTATTCAATATATTTATACCAATTGTTCATCATTGGCTGTGAATAAAATACTGCAACAATGTGAAAATATATAGAGAGATATAGAATGGAAGGATAAACCCTACTTAAATAAATATAAAGCACTTGCCAAATTAAAGTATTTGCTAAAGAGTACAGAAGAAATTTCATTGCAGTGCATATTTGAATTTCTAGTTTTAGCCATGTTCTCTAAAATCCTATGTAACACAGATATACTCACACACATGGGGATGCAATGAGTGGGAGTCAACTCTCCAGCAACTATTTTTGTTTTTCTTCTATTTATAAAAGATGTAATCCATTCTTCATTAAAGCCACAAAAGTACAACAGTTTATAGACCCCAGGTTTTGAGCTGGTAGCTTTAAGTATCACATTACCTTCTGGATCTAGATTTGGTAAGAAAATTTCACATAATATGTCTAAGGACAATGGTCAGAGCTAAGGGAAATTGTCATATCTTGTTGAACAGAAATTTTTTATTTATAGCCTATAGCCATGACTTTCTTTTTGGGGTAGGAATAATAAGAATTTTTTTTAGTAGTTATGAAAATTGACCAAAAGTCCATAGAAAGCCAATATTATCTTGAGCGGGGAAAAGCATATCTCTAAAAAAAGCTAGTTTACTATAGAATACAGAAAAAAATGCCATATTAAAGTAAAATTTAAAATATGAAATAAGACACCAATAAAATAAGGTAAGAACAGACTGGTTTAAAAGGACAAGAAGATGAGATATAAAGTCAACAAGCTGAGATGAGAGGGATCTAGGTGAGATTAGAGAGTATTACAACAAAACTAAAATTACAGAAGTCCGAGTGAAGCACACATTGGATGCACTAAAGAAAGTTAGTGAGTTGAGAAAATCAAATCAGTAGAGATCAATCTAAGATAAGTCTCCAGAATGAGGAGGAAAAAAGCAAACAGAGAAAGGACATTAGGTGATTTTAACAGTTGACATCATTGAGTAATTTACCCTGTGCCAGATTACTTTTAATAATGCACAATTGTTTATTCTCACAGAAATCCAATATTTTTGTACTATTATTTAGTCTCTTTGCTTTATGGCTGACAGAAAACTGGTTTTAAAAAAGTTTTCCTAGGCTGAGGAATTTTTAACTAGCTAAACCAGAATTTGAATCCAGATATTACAGAGATTAGGTTCTTAATACCAATTTAAATAGTTGCTACTTCAAGGGCATTGAAAAGAAAGCTGTCTGGTGCTAAAAAATAAAGTTTTGTATAAGCAGATCAAAATAACTTAATGCATTCTTGCAAAGTTAGTAAAACCAGGGCCACACTAGATAAAGTATACTAAAAAAAAAATGATTGCACTCTGGGTTATAGGGATTAAGGCATGGTTTAAATGGGTAAAAGAGGGGAAATAATGTTAAAATGCTTGACTATCTTTTGAATATTGGTCTCCCTTGCCTTTTATTGCTGTTGTTGTTAGGTGCCATTGAGTCAGTACCAACTCATAGCAACATTATACACAGCAGAATGAAACACTGGCCGATCCTGGGCCAACCTCACTATTGTTGTCATGCTTGAGCCCATTGATGCTGCTAATTTGCCAATCCATCTTACTGGGGGTCTTCCTCTTTCTCTTGGAACCTCCATCTTACCAAACATGATATCCTTCTCCGGAGACTGGTCCCTCCAGACAATATGTCAGAAGTATGAGAGACAAAGTTTGGCCATCCTGGCCTC
>NW_006408537.1:14378721-14387449 GCF_000296735.1 Chrysochloris asiatica | reverse complement strand
AATAAGACACTTGAGAGGGAGAGTAAGGAATAGCCAAAAACATCACTAAAGAAAGCTTGTAAGCCTGTCTTCAGCCTATAACTGATTGGAATACCTAAAATGGGATAGAACTTTCCCAGTGAAGGAGGCTTCCTGTGTAGCCTTTGCATCACCTAAGACCATAGGTGGAATCCTGATCCCCATCCAGAATCTTCTTGGGTGGGAAATTTCCACTTGAAAGGACAAGCAGACCAGCCTGGAGCAGCCAGAGGAACAGAAGATACTTCTTGGAAGAAAGACGAGCAGGAAAAAAAACAAAAAAACAATGGCAGTCTGATTGAGTAATACAAGAGCAAGCTAGTTGTTAACTGGGGATCATCAAGCCAAGCAGTCATATGCCCTCAGGACAAACCCCCTTCCAAGACTGAGACTCAAGGGGAATACATGAGCAGACCTGTGGTCTTGCTGGTGACCATGTTGGTCTACTGATAAGGGAAAGTGGTGGGGAGGGGGAGAGAGGAATGAAATTATAAGTTAAGTCCAACCATGTTCAATAGACCACCGTCAACATGGATTGAGACAGGTTGGCCAGCAGTATGGCAATACCTGGGTACTCCTGGGGTAAGGGACGGGGATATGGCCACAGAGGACTGGAACAGGGAGTGAAGCATCCAGCTGACATGAAGTGAGAGGAGATGAACAAGAACACCCATACTTTCAGATAGTACCCATTTGACCTGGCTTCAATGGCTGGATGATCAGAAGTTGACTAGAGAAAGAAAGAAGAGGAATAAAAGAGTAATCTGCTCTAATTTGATGAACTTGACCTATATTTATGGATGTAGCAGCCCAAAAGAGGGAATGAACCTTTACAGCGAGGATCATTCCAACCCCCTCAATACAGAAGGTTGACAGGGATGGGCAACTTAGACATTGGCTGCCCAAAAATGGGGGGGTGGTGGCTGTAAGGGCACAAAATGACTGGTTACAAGCTTTCAAGAGGGGACAATAGTTTCAGAGGTTATGGGCAGAAGAAGGGAGAATCTCCACTGAGTGTTTTCCAACCTGTCTGGACAAGGCTGGTGAAAGGAGATGGGGATAAGACTTTTGTGGTTCAATAGAGAATAATTGCTATCAGGACTGATTGTGAGTGTTGAAAATGTAAAGGTAGATGTTTTGTAACAAAAGGAGGAGAGTGGTTGATCTTGCAGTCCAGTAGCGAGTGGAGGAGAGAAGAGCAAAGTGCAGGAACCAACCCAGAAAAGCAGTGATACCAGAGATGGAAGCAGAGATGGAGTGGCTGGGGACTCTGGACTCTGGGAGAGAAGGGAGGGGCTCTGTGCTGATGACAGGGGGGCAGACTTGCAGGGTGTACCCTTTGGTTGTTTGAATGGTTATATATTCCTGAGTGCTTCAGTGGACATACAAAAACAAAAACAAAACAGAGGAATGGAAACAATGCTGTTGAATAATGATGCATGGAAGGGATTGTAATCATTGCAATGAAACGAAATATGATAAGATGAATGTAAAGCTGATGTTCTCCCATGTAAACTATCACTCAATTCACAATAAAATCTTAAAAAAAAAAAAAAAGTCCATTGCAATTACCATAGAAGTGTGATAACTCTTTGGTAGCAAAGCCAGTAATTAGCACAAAATCAGTAGGATTAAGTTTATCTGTGAAAGGCAAACTAAAACTCATAAAATAATCTGTTTTATCTGTAAACATCAACAGAATCTGGCTAGTATGGCAACATTTTCAACTTAATGGTCTGCTATTTTCACTGGTAGCACAGCACTAGGCTGTTAATAAAAGGTCAGTAGTTCAATCCCATCAGACACTACACAGAAGAAAATGTGGCAGTTTGTGTCTGTAAAGATGAAAAATTCTATGGGGCAGGTCTACTCTGTCCTATAAGGTTGCTGAGTTGGGATCAACTTTACCTCAATGAGGTTTAGCCTCACTATCTAGTACATGGATGGTGCAAACAGAACAAGTAAACATTGCATTATTTAAAATCAGAGAGAGTAGTGCCAGGGTTATAGCCTTTCACCATATATATTAAATCTGTTGCTGTGGTGGTGGGTAGGTGTCGTTAAATTGGCTTTGACTCATAGTAACCCTATGCACAGCAGAATAAAACACTACCTAGTTCTGTGTCATTCTCACAATTCTTATGTTTGTGCCCATTTTTGCTGTAACCAAGCAAGATGTCTGTTTTGGGGACTCTTCATCAACAACATACTTCAAATTCATCAATTCTTCTATGGTTATTCATTGTCTAACTTTCACATGTAAATGTCATTGTTCTTATTAAGTGCCTTCTAGTTGGTTCGAATTCATAGCGACCCTGTATATTGTTTCTAAGGAGCATCTGGTGGGTTTGAACCACCAATCTTTCATTTAGCAGTCTAGTGCTATCCTACAGCACCACACAAAAAGACTATCTTGACAATATTCTTCTACTATTCATAAGGTGTGCCGTCCTGGTGTGGCACTGTGGGTTAATGCACTAGACTGCAAAGTCGGTTTGAACTGCAAAGTTGTTGGTTCAAGCTCACCAGTTGCTCCTAGGAAACCCTCTAGAGGGTCACTATGAGTTGGAACTTACTCGATTTCACTTAACAACAACAACAATTCATAAGGTTTTCATTGGCTAATCATTTAGAAGTGGGCTAGCTCTCCTTCTTCTATTCTTTGTCTGGAAGCTCTGCTGAAACCTGTCCACCATGGGTGACCCTGCTTGTATTTAAAATACAAGTGATATAAATGTCAGCATTTATGGTAACACAAGTTATAAGACAATAGTGGACTCAATCTGTATGTTGAGGAAATAATCTGAAAAACTGAACTATAGGAAGAAGAATGCAGCATCAGGATTGGAGGAAGGTTATAACCCTGGCACTGCTCTCTCTGATTTTAAATAATGCAGTATTTACATGTTCCATTTGAAGGACTGCCTCTTGCTGTATATACAGGTTCCACTTGAGCCCAATTAAGTGTTGTGGTATTCCCATTCATTACAACTTTATCCATAATTTCTTATGATATGCAGTTGAATGTCTTTGTCCATAATTTCTTATGAAATATAAACTCAGTCAATAAAACAAAGGTAAACATCTTTCTGGTTGTCTGTACTCTCAGCCAAGATTCATCTTTTATCGGCAATGATATCCCTTATTACACATTCTCTTCTGAATCCAGCATGAATTTCTAGCAAGTCCCTTTTGATGTGCTGCTGCAATTCTTTTCGAATTATCTTCAGCAAAATTTTGTCTGTGTTTTATATTAATGATGTTGTTCTGTAATTTCTGCATTCTGTTGGATGACATTTTCTGGGAATAGTCACAAATATGTATCTCTTATTCTCAGTTGTGTAAAGGATACAGTACAGTTAGTTCTATCTAATGGACAAAATATATTGAGTATCTACTAGGCAGGCACTTAGCTTGATTCTGGAGATACAAAAGTACATAAGCCATGAATCATCCCTTAGACTTTACAGTTTAGAAAGGGAGAAATATATGAATAATTAATTCTGACACATGATAAACACTATAGGGACATAGCAGACGAACTCAGATACACTTGAAAATTAAGCTAGAGCTCACTCATATCGAATGAATAGGAATAAATAGACAAAAATGGGGGAAAGTAGTTGTCTTTTTTAGATATGTTAAAGAGAAAGAATTATACTAAGAAGCAACTCTTGATTAATAAATACATAGAAGAAGAAGGGAATTCTGTAGGTAAGACTAGTTGAAAAGGCTTAGTAAATGAATGCATGAATCTTGAACTGTAAGAGATGAACTTATGAAAAGATGATAGGGAGCAGAATCTTGGAAAAACTGGGCTCCTGGTGCAAAAGAATAACACCATTAAATGTGGAACATATTTGGGAAATAATACATAGACATGTTTTTCTAACAGAAACCATTTTGGTGCTCAGTAACTTTCTGGTCATTTTTATATTTAGTTTTATTAATTAACATCTACAAAATTTACAATATGTAAAGTATTGTGCACATATGAGAAATTTAAAAATTCAGAATGTAACATCAGGGTTATCCATGAACACAAAGTCCTGCATAGATGTTGAATTTTAAAAGTGATCACTGGCTAGTTGAGCTGTATGACACTTGATTCTCTAGGAAATTAAAACCATTAATTCAGTGATTGGAGAAGAGGAGCAAACATTTTAATTTAATAGGTTTTTTGGTATAAGATGAAAGGAACATTAAAGATCATTGGAACAGTTAGGAAATTATATCACTAGTCCAACTGTATAAGAATTATGGCTGAAGTGACAGAGAAGATGGAGAGTATGGAAAGAAACAATTAAATATGGGGTGAGGAAAAATAAGAACAAGTCAAAGATGTCACAAAAGATTCAATCTGAGCGAATGAGAACTCAGTTAGCATTGAGAGGAAAATATATATTTGACCTAAAGCTAATAAAAAAATGCGATGTTGACTAGATAGCAGAAGAAAATGACCTTCAGGGGATAAGAAGCATGGCACTGAAACTCTGAAGAGCCACAGGAGAGATGGAATTGGGAGTTTCCAACTGAGAGAGATTGATTCATTTCTTATTCCTAGCCTTGATGCTACTATTTACATAGCTATTATTATGTTGATCTCTCTGGTCCTATTGGCACGTGGATCAAAGGCAACGTTTATTGTTAAGTCCATAAATGGCAGATTATTTTCCCTAGCTGTCTTTCATTCCTTCACACTTAGTAGTTTACAATGGAAAATCTAATTACTACTGTTGCAATTGATGGCCATGTGTTCCTTTGTAGTTGTATACATACAGACTCCTTAATAACTCTGCCACAGGACAAATGATTCTCAGCAACTTCTCAGTATGGTTAAATGGGGCTTTCCTTTTCTTCTTCATTTTCAATTTTTCTTTTCAGTTTAGCAATAAAAAGAAAACTGGTGGGGTAAAAGCAAATTGGAGTTATATCTACAGGAGCCTTTTAAATAAACTATCAAGCACTAGCTCCTCAGCATAAGTAGTTTCCATTTAGCCATTGATTATGAGCCTCCAATAGACTGAATCAAAATGTCCAATGAGTTGGATAGGTCTAGCCCTACATCTAACACCAATCACATACAAAAGGTCTTTGAAGTAAATGGATTAAGTACCTCCCCAGTATTTGCATTCAACTCCATGGAAAATTCAAATAATATATTATCCAAATGTGTGAAGGACAAGGGAAGTATGTAGTGGAAACTTGTGAAATGGGATCCATTGGCAAAAATAATCAAATTTAATGTTTACATTTATCAAGGATAAAAGTATGATCATATTCATGATGATTAGAGAGTTTTTTTGGAATATGCCATTCCAAATCTAAGTGGTTTTTCAGATTTTCATATTCTAAAAATAGAAGTATATGCACTATTGAACAAGTAACTCTGACAGCCATACATTGTTGTTGGTAGGTGCTATTGAATTGATTCTGACTCATAATAACTCCAAGCACAACAGAGTGAAATGCTGCCCCACCCTACAATCATTGATATCAAATTCTACTTTAGTTATTTAGTGCTTCTATAATAGAGTTGCCACAAGTGGATGATTTTAAAAGAATAGAAATGTATTTTATCACAGTTTAGGAGCCTGGAAGTCTGAATCCAAAGTGCTGGCTATAGTGAAAGCCATTCTTCCTCTGTTGACTCTGGAGGAAGATCTTTATCTCCTTTCAACATTTGTGGGCTCTGAGTTCCTTGGAGATCTCCACATATCTTAGCATCAATCTTCCCTGTGTCTAGGGTGTTTTCAGTACAGGGATCCCATGTCTGAAGGTCATGCTCCACTTCCAGCTGTTGCTTCTTGGTAGTAGTAGGTCTCTTTCTACTTGTTTTTTTTGCAAGGGCATGATTCAAGCAAGACAGTGACTTGTGTAAGGTTAGTGACTTAATTTAGTGAAAGTCACTAAATTACACTTACACTTGCTGTGACTTACACTTGCCTCATAAAGGTTTTAGGATTTATAATACATAATTCTATTTGATTTTAAAAAGGGAGGATGACAACATGATTACATAATTGCCCAACTACATCACCACATGACTGCAAGCCCACTGAGAATCATAGCCTAGACAAATTGACACATGTTTAAGGCAACTGTAAAAATTGTGCAGGAGAGGGCTTGTCTGATTTCACAAGGGGCAATCAAAATCAAATTCAGCATCAGCCTGAGGCTGAATCTTAAGAGGCAAAAGTTTGACATCCCTCTACACTCCAACTTTCTTTACTAATTCTAATACCAACCCTCCCTACAATGACACTCTACTTCTATGTTGGGTTTGAAATGACCACACAGAACTCACAGACCATACTCATGATTATGAGATTATTTAGCAAAGACAACAGGTTACAATTCAGGCTCAGAAATGCTCAGGCTATAGTTCTGGTCAGGAGTGCCTCTTCTCAGCCATGCCTACAGATACACCTCTCATTGGTTCTTTGCATCTCAGCCACATGGCCCCTTGGTCTCTACCTTACTCAGGCAATGTTTCAAAGCATTTTTAGCACTGTAGGTAAATGCCCAAAAGGGCACAACACCACTTCATCTGCCTTAGTCCAAAGATGTTTGGCTCTAGCCCCATGGTTCAGCCAACTTAGCTCCCCTAATTAAATGCCTGGAGGAACCCCACTTCCCAAGCAAGTCTCCTGCCTGAAGGCACTTAGCTTTATTTTCTCTGTGGGCAAGGAAGCCTGCTACTCTGCTCTGTCTTATACTTTTGATTCTGCTGCCTCAGGTGCTGCCACTTCCCTTTAGCTTCTCTGGTGTCAGGGCCTCTGTCTCCCATTCTGAAGAGGTTCAGTATGCAGGAAACTTTGGGTGCGAAGGACACGCTCTAGTCCTGACTCTTTTTCCCTTAATGGCAGTGAGATTCTTCTTCCTGCTTCTGAAATGTATTTTATACCCAGTGGGATGGCAAAACAGACCAATTCCTATGTTACAGTTTCATATACCCTATTTGCAGGGTCCCATTTAGTCATTTGCTAATAGTTCCAGAAACCATGGTTAGAAGAGGGACACAATTCAATCCAATCCACACTTTGGCTCCCTAAAATTCATGTCCTTGCCACTTGTAAACACATTCAGCACATCACGTTATTGTCATTGCTATGTGTCATTGAGTTTGTCCCGACCCATAGGGTTTCTGAGAACTGGCTGGTGAGCTTGAACCACCCACCCTGTGATTCAAACCGACTTTGCAGTACTGTGCATTAACCCACAACACCACACCAGGACTCTCACCACATCATAACATCCCAAAAGTCTTAAATTGGCTCTCAGGCCAAAATATCCTTTTGTTCTGTTTGGAACTGTGTCACTGTAGGATAAGTACTCAACCACAAGGTCAGTTTGGACCACAAGATTGGTGGTTCAAACATTGAAACATGTCATACATGGAAATATACAGCATTGTTCTACCAATCAACTGGGAGATCACTGAGTTTTTTATACTAAATGCTAATAGTATAAATATTGAGAAAGAAGAAAATGAAGATAGAAAGTGGAAAACAGTACGAAACTTTTCATGATAAATTTGCATAATGGACAAACATATTACCCAAATGTACATGTATCCAAACACATATAGCTTACATATATGCATATACATACATATAAACATTTAAAGCACATACTTGACTACTTAAATAGTATGATTGAATTAATTCCTAGAATAAATTACACAATGTTCTTTGAGTTGAGATGGTTGAGTTCAACCAGCAATAACTTTAATATGCAAATGTACATAAATGGTAACTTGTTTAATTCAATTAGAATCAAATCAGAGTGCCATGAATCATTTTTTAAAGGTTCATGCAATCAGAAAGAATATTGTATATTTATTGTGAATCATTAAATATTTTGCTGCCAGTAACTTATGATATTTACAATGAATTTCACTCATCTATTCTATAGAGAGCTCTGGTAGCATAGTGGTTATGAATCAGGCTGCTAATCTCAAGGTCAGCAGTTCAAAACTACCAGCTGTTCCGCAGGTGAAAGATGAAGCTTTCTACTCCAGTAAAAATTTACAGCCTCGAAAACCCTGTACAGGGTTGCTATGAGTCAGAACCGACTCCATAGCACATAACAACAACATTCAATAGAGATGTCAGTGGGAAGAATTAGAAAAAGAAAATTAGACAGAAGGAGAAGGAAATGGTAACAAACAATCTGGGTAAGCATTATTTCAATTTAGGAAGTTTCTAGCAAGAATGTAAGTGTCCTAATCATTTCTTCAAATCTTTTTACTTCTCACAGATAGGTGTTTTGTACATAAGGTCACTATTAATTGGTACCAACTTGACAGCACCAACACACAGCTGCATTATTTTTAAACTACAGAGACCAATAACACATACACATTTAGACTATTTTCCAAATTAATACATCCCTTCTGTAAAATAATATTATTATTTTCTTTTTAAGAATGTTATAATTAGAAAAGGAGTTTTGGTAGTGTCATGGATTAACAGAGGATTTGCTGTGTATATATATATATCCTCAGTGGATACATAGTTGATTTGTTGTGTATATATATTCTCAACAAAACCATAAGGTCAGCAGTTCAAAGCTGCCAGTTGCTCCACAGGAGAAAGATGAGACTCTCTGCTCCCATAAAGATTACAGACTCAGAAACCCCATACAGGGTTTTATGAGTTGGAACCAACTCTATAGCACACAATCACTATCAACATTGATTTGAAAT
>NW_006408537.1:14372168-14377535 GCF_000296735.1 Chrysochloris asiatica | reverse complement strand
TGGTGTAGTGCTGCAGGATAATGCCTTGGACTGCAAGGTCGGCTGGAACTGCAAGGCTGGCAGTCCAAGCTCACCAGCCACTCCTCAGAGACCCTATACAGGGACACTATGTGTCAGAACTGACTCAACAACACTTAACATCATCATCATGTCATCAAGAGTCAGTCACCATTTTCCATTAAGTTTTCTTTTACCAGATTCTTTAGAAAACAGAGTTTGAATAAAAAACTTAATGTGCCTTAAAATCAAGCAACAGTTTATCTTAACTAGTAAAAATTATCTGCTATGAGCATTATGCTTTTAAGAACCATCTATATGTAATCGAATTGATTATTTATTAATGGGGGGGAACAACCCAGAAAAGGAAAAGGAAATGGTTGAACAACTTGACAAAAGTCATCAAAGTCGATGAATTGTACATTGAGAAATTCTTATTGGTGTATGGTCTGCTATGTATATCCTCAACAAAACAACACTTAAATTAAATAAATAAATAAATAAAAACATATGTGCAATATAATCCTCGGAAAGCAGGAAGGAAGGCAAAGTAAAGCAGGGAAGATGAAGGACAATTACTAAGCGAAGGAAAAGCTACACAGACACTGGTGCTTACAATGGAAGTCAGAAATTCCAAGGAAATATTTTAAATTGGAAAATAATTCATGGCAGTTGTTGTGGCACCAATTGTAGCTTGAGATCTTTACTATAATAATGTAAATAATGCAAGTTTTTGCTACTCATTCTCTCAAGAAAGTTTTTCTGCAAAAAAATGAGTGTTGCCAATAGTTTTCAGTGAACTACTAACCAAAAGATTGGTGGCTCCGAACCATCCAACAGTGCAATGGAAGAAAGCCTTGGTGATCTGCTTCAAAAAAACAAAAAACAATATGGAATAATTCTACTCTATCACACACAGATGGAGTCATCCTGAGGAGTTGGAATTGACTCAAAAGCAGCGGGTTTTTTTTTTTTGTTTTTTTTTTTTTTATTATTACTTACTGAAAGTATGACATTCAAACACTTACATTTAAATCTGGTTATATCATTTCACTTGCATAAAACTCACCAATATCTACAGTAGTGTTTCCCAAAAGAGTTTCTCCTGGTTGCAGTTAATGGATATCAAGAGTAAACAATTTACAGATAACTTCTGCCTTACTCTTAGTCACAGATGCAAACAAAATTACATGGAAAACTTATGTTTTGTTTTATTAAGCCATGCAAATATCTTTGTTGTTATTAAATGCTTCTGAGTGAATTCCAACACATAGTGACCCTGTATAGTTTCCAAAGAGCAGCTGGTGGGTTTGAACTGCTGACCTTGTGGTTCACAGTCCAATGCCGATCCTATAGTGCCACACCAGGAGTCCATGCAAATATAAAAGACAAATTTAAATAAAATATTTAAATGAAATATTAATGAACTTTGTGGAATATTGATGCTCTCAGAAACTGCCCCCTATTTATCTTATTGATTCCAATAATTTCTGGAAAACATTTAAATACATTGATGAATAGAATTAAGTCCAAGTTCCTCAACATGTTATGTAATGGCCTTTCTAATCAAAACCATACATATCATTCATTTATTCAACTACTCCTCAATTATTTATTGCATGCTATCACTGTTCAAAGGATTGTGTTAAGTGTTTATAAAACAAGGAGGAAACAAATAGACAAAGTCCCTCAAGTTACAATTTACACTCTAGAGGGAAGGAACAGATAAATAGGCTCTTTCAATAAGACTGATAAGACTTCCGATAAAAGTACCAGGGACTAAATATATAGACTATGTATCCAGTTCAGACTTGAAAAGTGTCAGGCAAGTCATCCTAAAGGGAACTGTCCTCTAAATTAAGAATGAAGTATGAAGAGGCATCCATCAGGAAAGGTAGAACAAAGCAGAAGAGAACATTGTTTGAAGGCTGGGAGATTAGTGATGAGGGAGTTGAACTAACTTGTGAATGGTCTTGAAAGCCACAGTAAGGATATCAATTGAAACAGACAGTCTCTACTGTTCTAAAAATGGAAGTGATGAGACCAGGTTCACATCTGAGCATGATTAGTTTGAATGCACTAGGAGAAATCATCCCGTTTGATGAGATAAAGACGGGAGGTAAGGAGACCAACTGGACTGTTTTACAATTATCTAGAAGAAAAGTGGGGATGGCAAAAAGTGGACTGTATCTAGGTATGAGGAGTAGATGTGTGACTTCAGGGAGGAGAGTAAAAGACTTAAAAACACTAGACCACAAGGTCGGTTTGAACCACAAGGTTGGCAAATGAAACTTACCAGCCGCTCCTTGTGGCTATGAGTTGGAACCCACCAGATGGCACTTAACATAAACAACAACAAAAACAATTTGTGCTTTGGGTCAGAGCTATTGTGAAAATGGCACCGGGGCAGGGTTTGATCTCATCAAACTTCAAAATGAGGGAGAGAATCACCATTTGCATCCAGCACCTAAGTTATATTCCTGTGAGATAGACATACCGCCCCCCTCCAAACTTTTTACCAATTCTGACATTGGTTCCTTCCACAGCACTCTCTACTTCTCTATTGGGTGTGATAATTTGATGCAATAGCTACTCAGAACTCATAAGCCATACTAATAGTTATCGGCTTTGTTAAGGAAGTTTTTGTTGTGATGTTATGAAGTGCCTTTGAGGCAGTTCCAACTCATATGAACCCTGTAACGTACACATTTCTATTCTAAGGAATGGCTAGTGGGTGTGAACCACTGACCTTGCATTCAAACCGATCATGTGGTTCAAACCTGCCTCTTGGTCCACAGCATTTTCCTGCAGCTCCAAACCCGGTCTCCCTCTTTGAGAAGTGTCGTTCATAAATGCCCTAAGTCAGTTCTGACTCATAGCTACCCTGTGTAGGGTTTTAGGAAGACCTGGTGTGGCACTGTAAGATAATCGCTACACAGCAAGATTGTTTTGAACCTCAAGGTTGGCAATCCAAACTCACCAGTGGCTCCTTGGAAACCCTATACAGGGTCACTATGAATCGGAACCAGCTCAGCCGCACTTAACAACAATAGGGTTTGGAGGAGGAATTAGTGGCTTTGAATCTCCAGACTTGTGGTTCACAGTCCAGTGCTTACCCAATAGCAATTACAATTCAGGCTGAAGAGAGGTGTGTCTATGGGCACAGCTGAGAGTAAGTCATCCTAATTGAGCAATTATATCTTGAACCTTCCTAAACCTGAATCGTAATCTTACAAAATCTCAAGCCCTTGGCCCCTCAGCCTGATCCCCACCCACCCTACTGTAGAGTTGATGCCGATTCATAGTGAGCCTGCACAGGGTCTCCGAAGCTGTAAATCTTTAAGGGAGCAGAAAGCCTCATCTTTCTCCCATGGAGCAGCTGATAGTTTTGAATTGTCAACCTTGAGGTTTGCAGCCTGATTCATAACCACTATGCTACCAGAGCTCCTTTCCACCCAATTTAGGCAAGAGTTAAATACAGCTCTTTCCAGATCTGATGATTCAGTGTCTGGGACACCCACTCCACCAGCAAGTCTACTCGTGAAGGCACTCGGTTTTCTCACTTTATGGGCTGGGAAGCCCCTTGTGCTACTTCCTCCTGGTCTCCTGGATCTGCTGCTCTTGCTATCTCTGGTGTCACAGCTCTGTCTCCCAGATCAAGTAGTTCAGTGCAGAAATCACAGGTCCAAAGAACATACTCCACTCCTGGCTTTTCTTTTCTTCTTTCTTTTTCTTTTCTTTTCTTTTTTTTTTTTTTCTTTTAATGTTTTATTGTGAATTATGTGATAGCTTATATGGGAGAACATCAGCTTTACATTTCATTGCCATGGTTACAATCCCCTTCATGCATCATCAATCAACCAAAGAGTATACCCTGCAAGCCTGTCCCCCGCTTACCACCACTGTCGTCAGCACACAGCCCCTCTTCTTCTCTGGGTCTAAAGTTCCAAGCCACTCCATCTCTCCACGTCATCTTCTCTGCCTCCATCTCTGACATCCCTGCTTCTCTGGGTAGGGTCCCGCTCTCCACTCTTCTCCCTTGATGGTTCCAGGAACCTCCACTCCTAGACTGAAAAGTCAATCACTTCCCTCTTTTTGCTACAACATGTCTACCTTTACATTTCCAACCCTCACAATCAGTCCTTATAACAATTATTCACTATTATATCACAAGAGACCTATCTGCATCTCCTTTCATCAGCCCCTTCCAGACAGATTGTATACTACTCAGTGGAGATTCTACCTTCCTCCATGCCCTCTGGATCTAGGCTCCCTCTTGAAAGCTTGTAAGCCAGTCACTTCTTGCCTTTGTGGCCCCTCCACCCCCCACAATTTGGGTAGCCAATGTCCACGTTGCCCATCCCTATCTACTCTGTGTATGGAGGGGGTGGGAATGATCCTCACTGTAAAGATTTGTTCCCTTTTTGAGCTACTGCATCCATAGGTGTAGGACAAGTTCATCAAATTGTATCAGTTACTCTTTTTTCCCTCTTCTTTCTTCTTCTAGTTGAGCTTTGATCATCCAGTTATTGAAGCCAGGTCAAGTGGGTATTATCTGCAAGTGTGGGTGTTCTTATGAATATGCCCTCTCTTCTTATCAGCTGGACGCTTCACTCTCCTATCTAGTCCTCTGTGGCTATGTCAGTGACTCTGGGCCCAAGAGTTCTCAGGTCTTGCCACACTGTTGGCCAATCAGATCTTCACCTGGGTTCACAAGCTTCTATTTAACATTGTAGGGCTTAGCTAGCAGTTTCATTGCTGTTTTTTCCTCACTTCCCCTTATCAGTGACCAATGTGGTCACCAATCAGAGCGTGTATTCCCCCTGACTCTTAGTCTTGGAAGGGGGTTTGCCCTGAGGGGACCCAACCACATGCCTCCATGTCTCCTGAGTGAGCAACTTGCTTGTTCTTGTAGTAATCAGTCAGACTGCCTTTATTGTTTTGTATTTTTCCTGTCGGTCTTTCTTTTAAGAAGTATCTTCTGTTCATCTTGCCACTCTAGGTTGGTCTGCGTGTCCTTTCAAGTGGAAATTTCCCACTTCTAAAGATTCTGGATGCTGTTCAGGATTCCATCTATGGTCTTATATAATGCAGAGGCTCCGCAGGAAGCCTCCTTCACTGGGCACGTTGTAGCCCAATTGTGGGTATTCCAATCAGTTCTAGGCAGAAGATGGACTTACAAGCTTTCTATGTTGCTATTTCTAGCTATTCCTTTCTCTCCCCTCCAAGTGTCAATTTTATAATGGTATGCCAGAGAAACCAAGATTCAAAAGACAGCCAAGCATCTTAACATTATTTCCCCCCTTTTCCCCATTCCAACCATGTCTCAATCCCTGTATCCCAGAGCCCTATTGTTCCAAGGTTTTGCAT
>NW_006408537.1:14365563-14369728 GCF_000296735.1 Chrysochloris asiatica | reverse complement strand
AATGTCCTTTCAGTGCTGTCATTTTTGGTACAGAGGAATCCAACTGATTTTTCTGGTTCTTGATTCTTGATAGTAGTGTGATCGCCACATCTGGGATGGCTCGTTTTAAGCCTAGTGGGATGGCAAAACTGACAATCCCTATGTTAGGGCTTCACACACCTTTTTTGCACAGTCCCATAGTCACAAGGTGCTATATACTTTATTTAAAATGAGCAAGCTATCCAATCCACTTGGTAGACCATAAGCACCTAACATTTGTATAGTCCTACCTGGTATGGTCCTTTAAGATAAGCACTGGACTGAAAGTCAGTTTAAACTGTAAGACCAGAGGTTCAAACCTACCAGCCACTCCTCAGAAATCATATACAGGGTTGCTATGAGTCAGAACTGACTCTAAGGAACTTAAGAACACCCAGTCATTGGCAGGAATTGCAAAGAATATAGCTGGAAGGGTCATATTAAATCATTCATAGCATCACAGCCATCCAGGAAAGAAAATATAAGCACAACATAAAATTAAGATGTCAGTGAGAAATCCAAGTAAAATTGTACAGATTCATGTAAGATTCTGATCTGAAGCACTAAAGAGAAATTGAAGGTTTACTACAACATTGGGCTCAAACACAGCAACAATTATAAGGATGGCATGGGTCCTAGCAGTGTTTTGTTTTTGTTTTTTTGTCATTGCATACAAGGTCACCGAATTGGAAACAATTCAATGACACCAACAACAACATAGGACAAAGCATTTAAAAGTTGACATTTAAAAATATGCAAACTTTAATTCCACTTCAGTTTATACTGTGACTCCCAAAACCATTCTCTGAAACATATGAAATTCTCCAGCTATATCAACACTGGGAATGTGTCCCACTTTTTCACATGATATTTCTTAAACCTAGGACAGCCTTTACCACTAGGAATTGTCCTATCTCTTCTTTAAAACTCAGATCAATTGACCTATATGTGGGACCTTGCTACGTCTCATGATGATTTAATTTCTTTCTCTTATACATTGGCATAGCACTTTTTCAGTCTGAAATGAATCCTAACTTATTTCTTTGTCTATAGGCCTGAATCACCTCACTAGACTTCTGAACCAAATGTAGTGAACATTTTCTCCATCTTTTTATACTCACTTCTTGGCACATGGTAGACAAATTAAAAAGAAATTACTGTTTCTTCAGAACATAGTCTTAGAGGAATGAATAGCAAATATTGTGTTCTTGGGTTTAAACTACATATCTGCTTTTTTTCTTGACTAAAAATAATGAATATGAGAGTTTTGTTTTTTGTAATCTCTTGCATGGTGCCACTGTGCTGATGCCACTTGTCCTCCCTTAGAGTGGATTCCCCTTGGCATTTACAAAGATACTTTAATACGCTCAGTAAAATAAGATAGCCAGTATAGATGTCAGCGACAACTCTTGCTTCTATTAGTTACTGAATAGTATTACAAGAGAATTCTCTGAGGTCAATTTATTTTTGCTTGATAGTTCTCCGAATTATGTTGTTAAAATTCTTAGAGATTATGAAACTGAGGCACTGAAAAGGCTATTAAACAAACCTACTTATCTTAGTATGAGATGAAAGATTATAAAAACTGTTTTAAAACAGCACCTCTGAATGCATAAAGAGTGATAGTATATAGATTGCTACTACTTTTTAAAGATATGGCTGATTTAAACCAATTGCCCAGTTTCTTATACACAGGACAGTAATAGATGTTCTTATGAAACAAAGCCAAAAGCCATTGCTTCAGTACTAAAATACTAGGTGTGTAAGAATGAGTCAACATAGATAATGCTGCTTTAATTTCCTTGTCTATCTTTTGCTGTAGAATCTTTTGATCTACTCACGTATTTTCTCAGTTTATCTAATGAATACTTGAAAAAGATTAATCTACACAAATAATTGAAAGTTCTCTTCTACTCAAAATAATGCAAACATGAAAAATGTGTATACTAAACATTTATAAAATTTGGAGTCTTTCTTAGAAAATACATAGAAACTGATTGAATGCACTGTGTGCCAGAACTTGTTCTTGATAATAGAACTGTATGCAATGATTTTATATTTTGATATTAGTTTAATTTTCTGGGTCCATCCCCTTCTATAATTCCAAACTAATTTAACAGGTTCCATACAGAAGACAGAAACCAATGACTGTTCTTCAATGTAAGCAATCATATTTTGAAAGGAAGACTATTGTATAAATTTTACCTTGAACTTTGTGAATTTTGAACTGAACAATTTCTCCATCAAAGCCTTAGCTGTTTGTGACTCTATTTTATTAAACCTGGTGTGGCATTGTCGGTTAATGAGTTGGATCAAAAAGTCAGTTTGAACCGCAAGATTGGCGGTTCACCAGCCTCTCCTTGGAAACCATATACAGGGGCACTATGAGTCAGAACTGACTCAATGGCACTTAACAACAACAACATGTTAAAATTGTTTACATCATCTTGCTGCCACAGTATACATTTGTAATAAGTGAATGGTTTCCTCTTTGAAAACTAATTATTTCTCTTAGCCACAGTTGCCTGCAAATCTACTACCTGCCCCCAGGTTAATGATGATACTAAAGGTTGTGATTTTATCACCCAACTGAAAGGGAATGGATCACTGTTTATACAATATAAATTTTACTGACTTCTCATGCAATGTGATAGTGTAGGCTTAGGTGTTCAAGTTTTTTCTCTCTCAAGCAATTTAAGAAATAGTTTTAAAATATATTTAAGTCTACTACTAAATTATTAAATATGTATTTATGTAAATAAATAAAATATACATTAAAATGAATTTTGGAAAAAGAATGTCTACTATTGACATGACATCTATTTTTCTGCTCCAGAAATTTCTATAAAAAATATAATCCAGTTATTACTAGACTGAAAGAATTTTTGTCTGGCCTAAGATTTATGTCTTCTACATCAATAATTCACCTATTTACAACAGAATGAAACACTGCCCAGTCCAGCAGCATCCTCACAATTATTGTTATGTTTGAGCATACTATTGCTGCTACTGTGTCAATCCATCTTGCTAGAGGTCTTCCTCTTTTTTGTTGGCTCCCCACTTTACCAAACATGATGTCCTTTTCCAGGGTTGGGTCCATCTTGACAACATGTCCAAAGTACAAGAAACGAATTCTCACTATCTTTGCTTCTAATCCAGTTATGCTTCTTCCCAAATAAATGTGTCCATTCTTTTGGCAGTCCATGGTACTTTCCATATTCCTCACCAACACTAAAATTTAAAGACATTAATTCTTTTTGATCTTCCTTATTCATTGATCATCTTTCACATGCATATGAAATGATTGAAAACATCATGGATTAGGTCAAGTGCACTTTAGCTCTCAAAATGAGAGTTTTGCTCTTTCACACTGTAAAGAGGTATTTGCATTAGGTAGATTTGCCTAATTCAGTATGCCATGTGATTTCTTAACACCTGCTTCCATGAGCAGCAAGTAAATTTTTGCTAAAGATAATCCAAAACAGTTGTAACAGTATATCAAAAGGGAGCTGCTAAAAATTCAGAAGTTGTCATTGCTGACATCAGATGGATCTTTGCTGAAAACTGAGAATACCAGAAAGATGTTTAATTTTACTTTATTCACTATACAAAGACATTCAACTGTGTGCATCTTAATAAACTACAGAGAACATTGCAAAGAAGGGTATCCCAGAGTACTTAATTGTGATCATGAAGAAACTATGCATAGGCCAAGAGGCAATCATTCAAACAGAATAAGGAGCTCCTTCATGTTTTAAAGTCAGGAAAAGTGTGTGACAGGATTGTATCTTTTCACCATACTTATTCAATCTGTATGCTGAGCAAATAACCCAAGACGTTGTGTTACAATATGTCAGGATTGTAGGAAGTATCATTAACAACCTGTAATATTCAGACAATACAAATTTGTTGCTGGAAGCTAAGAGGACTTGAAGTACTTACTGATGAAGATCAAAGACTGTAGCCTTCAGTATGGATTGCACCTTATTGTAAAGAAAATGGAAATACTCAAAACTAAACCAATAAATAATATCTCATGTACATACATCTTTAATCAGGTTGTAGAAAATATTTCTTTTGTTTGCTTGTTCAGGCCTTTAGTCCTGTGTCTTGTTCCTATCCCTTGTTAGTTCTCTTGAACTTTTCC
>NW_006408537.1:14354321-14358012 GCF_000296735.1 Chrysochloris asiatica | reverse complement strand
TTTTTTAAAGTAAATATTTAAAAATAAATATTTATTACTTTTCTGCTTAAACAAGTGATTTCATATTGCCTTATAATCAAGCCATCCTACAGTCAATCCCCTGTTTGTTTCTCTAGACACGTATGTTTGCATTCTACCACAGACACACACACACATTCACACATACTTGAAAACTTCCTCTATACCAAACCACTTTCAATTCTCTCCACATACTGTCTCTTTCCTGAGTGCCTTTAAGCATGCATTTTCCTCTGAATGCCCTTCTCATCACCACCATGATCATATCCACCCATCTTTTCCTAGCTAACTCCTTCTGGTCTCTGTTATAAACCTCTTGAGAAAGCATTTCTTGAGCATATTTACTCCATAAATAGAAAATGTCTTCCCATATCATCCATCCTCATACTTGTAGTAAGTATGTCATGATTCCTCCCCTGACTGAATATAATAATGTACAGAATTCTACTTCCAGGTTTAAATTGTTTGGGTTCAAGTCTAGTTCCACCATATATTTGCCATGTAATCTTGAGCAAATTTATTAATTATGTTTCTCTATTGTCTCTCCTATAAATTTAGAAAAATAAAAATAGTGTGTTCCAGTTCTGTGGAGTCCTGGTATGACACTGTAGGATAAGCACTGGACCACAAGGTTGGTTTGGACCAAAAGATTGGTAGTTCACACTCAACAGTGCTCCTCAGAAACCCTACCCTGGGTCACTATGAGTCAGAACTGACTCCAAGGCAGTTACCAACAACAATATTCTTGTGAAAATAAGTTTTATTTGCACACTGGCACATATGAGGTACTTTGAATAATATCATTGGTTTTAACGTCAATATTATTAATATCAATATTGTTACAAAATCAAGATTTTGAGTCCCTGTGTTCTTGTTTAATTTTGTTGTTGTTAGGTGCCATGCAGTCAGTTCTGACCCATAGCAACCCTGTATAGGGTTTCCAAGGAGCGGCTAGTGGGTTTGAACCTCCAAACTTGGGTCTCAAACTGACCTTCCAGTCCAGAGCATTATCCAGCAGTGCCACATCAGAACTCCACCTTGTTTAACAGGAAGGACTAATTTTGCGAAGATGCTTCTTCTCTAATTGAGCCTTTAATTAAGTAGAAACCATTGGGAAGAGAGGGTGCAGTGGTTATTTTGGTTAAAAATACTTATTTTACTTGGAAAATAAAGATCTTTCTATGCCACCGGGAGCTCTGGTAGTGTAGTGGCTACAAATCAGTCTCCGAACCTCAAGGTCAGCAGTTCGAAACTACCAGGCGCTTCGTGGGAGAAAGATGAGGCTTTCTGTTCCTGTAAAGATTTACAGCTTCAGAAACTCTGTTCAGGGTCGCTATGAGTCGGAAGCAACTCCACGGCACATAACAACAACAACAATGCCATCTGGTATTAAAAAACACTTATACAAATGCAATAATTTCCCTATTATTATTATTAATCACCCACTGCTAATTTAAATTAATTAGAAAGCCTAATTTGTATTTTGGTATAAAAAAAAAAAATCTGAGTCTTAATTTTTCTAGTCACTCTCATATAATATGAGGTCCTTTAGTTACGATTAAAATATTCTGAGCTAAAAAAGTAACAATTTTGAAAGTTTTGTAAGTCTCCTGAAGCTTGGGTCTGCTGCAGTTAGAGACATCTTATATGCTTCTCCTTTCTTTTTCTTCCTTACACATCCACTATTCCTCCAACGGTACTGATGTCTGTTCTCCTTCAGAGTTGTAGGACTGAATGGGACAAGGAGATGGGGGAAGAGGTAATGGATACAAGAAATCCCTTATATGGCTAATGATATTGTGAGTTGGCTTGATACGCATCATGCCTGGTAATGTTAATCTGGTGTTTCCTTTGAGGATTCTTTTTATGGCTGTTTTGGAAACCTCCACATAAGTAAGGCGTTCTCACAACCATTTTCCCTGATATGCATTAGGCACTCCTGTTAGGAGTCATCATTTATTATAACTTGGGGACCTTACTTCTCTTTTCTAACATCATCGATTCATGTATACTTCTCTCGTGGACAGTTAGACAAGATCTACGATTAAGCCTGCATGTCTTTGTTAATCCCTTTCTGTACCTTTCTCTTTCTCTCTCCCATTGTTCCTTCCTTCCTTCCTTCTACATTAGGTTCATGGGAAATACTAATACAACCCTTTGCTATAGCAACACACCCAGTGCAGTGACTTTTCCTTTGCCTATCCACAAGCAGTTAACCAGCACATCTCTCTCACTTCAGATTTTTCAGACCCAAATCAAACTCAAATCCAGCAGATCTCCTAATTATGGAAAATATATATAAAAAATGATCAGAAGACAAGTAGAAACTTCTCTCACCAGAAAGATAAAGTCTCCATCTCAATCGTTCTGGTTGGAGAGAGATGTGGTTATGAATCAAAGCACAGCACCATCTTATGCCAAAAATATTCTGTTTCATCCACTCTGTCGTTTTTATCAGCTCTCATGCTTTTTTATGATATGGAGTTAACTGGTTATATAGCTTATAGCTTACAAAAACTGATTTCTACTGTTTTCTTTTTCTAAGTCATGGTAGTATGTATCAAGAATTTTCTTCAGGTCTAAGTCAATCCAAGTCTCATTTGGACACCTGTCTCAGGGTCTAATTATAGGTGGACCTATTGTCCATAAACCAGAAAAAAGAATATTTATTGTTCCATGAAACAATGAAGAGGAGGAAAAAGTAAAGGAAGGTCTTATATTCCAATAATAACCCCCTTCCATGATACCCAGAAAGGCTGTATATAATGTTATAAAGGCTGTACATAATACATATGACTATGTATACATAATCATAACTGGACAGGACTTAGCAACAACAACCGTTATCTGCAGATCTGAGGACACTATGGATTGCTCTACTCTTTTAATCTACAACCAATGGATTATTGGCTATGTTATTCAACCAGTTACTACCTTACCTCATGTTCTTCTTGTAGGACAGCAAGTTAATCCTATTTCTAGTTTTATACTCATTCTAAAAGAAGAGTAGCAATATCATAACAACCCTGTATAGGGTTTCTGAGGAGCAGCTGATGGGTGTGAACCAGCAACCTTGTAGCTTGTTGTCCAGTGCTTATCCTACAGTATTACACCAGAACTCCAAATTAGGGAATGATCTAGGCTAAAATAAAAATTTAGGCCAAAAATAGGCCTATTCTATTATACTTTTGATTTTACATATGTATCTGAACCAGCTCAAATATCTGTTATTTCCTATGATAAAATGCATAATGCTATATTTCTATTGCTTTTTGTTGTCATCCTCACAAAACTGAAAACTCCTATAAAAAGGGCCTAGGTTCAGCTGACAACCATATACTACTGACTAATGACTTTCTGATATATACAGGGCACTCCATAAATCCTTTTTTGGATGAATGGTTAAATGAATAAATTATGTGTAATGAATTATATATTGATTGGTTTTCCTTCTCTTTTCGTCCAGCTCCCTTCACATTCTGGCTGGTATTATGTAGATAAAAATTCATTAATGTAGGCCTTTTCACAAAATTAATATTCTTTGGGATGCCATTGAACCTGAGAATTTTTTCATTGTGAGACTCAGAGGACATCTACATTTGTATTTTCCAATGCATATATTCTTTTCTCTTTTTTTAAACATTTGATTAACTGATTTTATCCTTTTTTTTTT
>NW_006408537.1:14351924-14353376 GCF_000296735.1 Chrysochloris asiatica | reverse complement strand
GTGACACCCACACTTCCTTGTCGAGGCTAGAACCCGACATAGGACCTCGACACTGAGGCTGTAAATCTTTATGGGAGCAGAAAACCTCATCTTTCTCCCACCAAAGAGCTGGTAGTTTCAAACTGCTGAACTTGTTGTTCAATTCTGCCAGCACCATCCGTTAAAGAGACTATATTCTCCCCATGCAATATAATTAGGTCATTTGTAGAAGATCAGTTGGCTGTATGTGGATGGGTTGATTTCTGGATTCTCAATTCTGTTCCATTAATCTATGTATCTGTCATTGTACCAGTACCAAACTGTTTTGACCACTGTAGCTGTGTAATAAATTTTTAAATCACGGAGTTAAAGGCTTCCAACTTTATTCCTCTTTTTAAGCAGTGCTTTGCTTATCCTGGGTCTCTTTCCTTTACATATAAAGTTTGTACTGTTTTTTTTCCATTTCTTTGAAGAATGTCGTTGGATTCTGAATTGGGATTGCATGATATGTGTAGATTGCTTTGGGCAATATTGACATTTTCACAATATTAACTCTTCCTATCCAGGATCATGATATATTCTTCTATATTTGTAAGTCTCTTTTGGTTTCTTGTAGTAGTGTTTTGTAGTTTTCTTTGTATAAATCCTTTGTTTCTATGGTTACATTTATTCCTTGATGTTTCATCCTTTGGGTGCCTATTGGAAATGGTATTGCTTTCCTAATGCCCTTTTCAGTGCTTTCATTATTTGTACAGAAGAATCCAACTGAGTTTTGTATGTTGATCTTATATCCTGCCACTTTACTGGAACTTCCAGAACTTCCAATGAGTCCAGCAGCTTTTTCACTGAGCCTTTGGGGTTTTCTACGTGTAAGATCATATCATCTGCAAATAGAGGGAGTTTTACTTCCTCTTTGCCAATTTGGAAGTCTTTAAAAACTTTCCTATCTTGTCTTATAGCTCTGGCTAAGACTTCCAACACAATATTGAATAAGCGTAGTGAAAAAGGACATCCTTGTCAGTACCTCTTTGCAAAGGGAAAGCTTTTACTTTCTCTCCATTGAGAATAATGATGGCCATTGGTTTTGTATATATGCTCTTAATTAGGTTGAGGAATTTTCCTTCAATTTCTACTTTCTTGAGTGTTTTTATCAGGAATGGATGTTGGATTTTGTTAAATGCCTTTTCTGCATCAATTGATATGAACATGTGGTTCTTTTCATTTTTCTTATTTCTATGGTGGATTACATTGACTGCTTTTCTAATGTTAATACTTGCATCTGTGATATGAATCCCACTTGATCATGATGTGTTATCTTTTTGATGTGCTGTTGCATTCTGCTGGCTAGGATTTTGTTGAGAATTTTTGCATTTATATTCATGAAAGATAATGTTATATAATTTTCTTTTTTAGTGATGTTCTACCCTGGTTTGGTTATGAGGGTTATGTTTGTTTTATAAAATATATTAGGAA
>NW_006408537.1:14348631-14350498 GCF_000296735.1 Chrysochloris asiatica | reverse complement strand
CCAATTCTCCAAATACAAAAGTTGCCTGGGGAAAAAGTCTAAACTGGATTTGTTGTTGTTTGTTAAGTACCTTCGAGTCGGTTCCAACCCATAGCGACCCTGTACAGGGTCTCCTAGGGTGTAAATCTTTGCGGGAGTAGAAAGCCTCATCTTTCTCCCGCGGAGCGGCTGGTAGTTTCGAACCACTGACCTTAAGGTTCGCAGCCTAATTTGTAACCACTACACTATAAAAATAATTCTACAACTCAACACAACACAGTTAAAAAAACTGCTGGACAAAAAAGATAAAGGAAACATCTCAAAAACATCCAGAGGAAATTCTGTGTTCTTATAAAAAAAATGATAATTGGACTTATAAATAAATTCTCAGTAGAACAATGGAAGAGGAAAAGCTATAAAAACATTGCAAATACTTAGATCAAGGGATCTCATTTGAAATGAAATAAAATGGTTTAATATCAATAATAAATAATTATCTCCTATAACCTGAAATTATTGAACTGCTAACCACAAGTTTGGCAGTTCAAACCTACCATTATCTCCTAGGAAACCCTATACAGGGTCGCTTTGAATCAGCACTGACTCAATGGCACTTAACACAAACTGAAAAGAATTATAACTCCATTAAAAATATGTGGAATGTATATATTGTAGCAATAAAAATTTTAAATGAGAAACAATATATTTTAAAATATTATCAACCTTACCAGCCAGTGCTAAAATACAAGTGATAATAACAGCAGAGTTATCAAGTCTTTTATGCCCATTAATCAGATATTTCATCAATTAAAGGAAGAACTATTTAATTTTGGTGAGCAATTGGGAAAATTAGTGCTTAAAAACTGTTTTGCATGCTTAATTTAATGTAGATGTTTTATTAAGTATATATTAAAATACAAATTTGGAATATTATTTATTTGATCCTATTGATTTTGCTTCTAGATAATTATTTTTCAAATATACACATGGATCTTTATACAAGAAATGCACTACAGTATTTATAATGTGAAAATTTTAAAACAGTAATAAGAAAGTGATTAAATATGTACATAATGATATACATCTACACTGTGAACTATGCTCATTAAAACTTCTGTACTATATTTGTGTAATAGCAATAAAAGATTCCCAAGACATTTTGTAATTAAAGTGAAGAAAATAAAAACACAAATATTCCATAACAATATACGTAGCTTGATTTATGGCAGAGGCTGGCTAGACTCACCAAACACATATTCCTTTATTCTTGAGTGCATAGGTAAACTACTTCCTACGCTCCCTCAAAGTGGGTTTGGCCATGTGATCTACTTGTTGTTATTACTGTTAAGAGCCATCGAGTCGAGTGATCTAGTTATGACCAATGAAATTGGATTGGTAAAAACATTCCAAGCTGCTTCTCTTCTCCACCATATGTGGCATATGGATGTATGACACCCAGTACTGAGGAAGGTAAAGTCTATGTCACTTGAATCTTTATATTCCACTGAATAACAATATCAGACTTCTCCCTTCCACCCATGCTAACTGGACTTGGCAAGGACAAATAATAAGCTGTTGTTATGTTGTTAAATATATGAGATTTCAAGGTGCATCTACTATAGTATTAATAGTATTGTTATAAGAGCTAATATCACCCTTTTTAGAAACAAACTTTTTATTGTGACTTAGGTGAATAGTTACACGGCAGATCATCAATTTTATATTCAATAATTCAGGTTCATTTTGTTCCATCTCTTTCATTATAATCTTCTCAGTGTAGTGGTGGTGGTGGTGGTGTGCCGTGGAGTCAGTTCCGACTCATAGCAACCCTGTACAGGATTTCTGAGGCTGGAAATCTTTACAGGAGCAGAAAGCTTCATCTTTCTCC
>NW_006408537.1:14340820-14346524 GCF_000296735.1 Chrysochloris asiatica | reverse complement strand
TCCTCACCACTGGACCAATAAACAACATTCTTATCATGGAGAAAAGATTGAAGTTGTCAAGGACTTCATTCTTCTTGGATCAACCATCAACAGTCATGGAAGCAGCAGTCAAGAAATCAAATGATGTATTGCATTAGGCAAATTTTCTGCCAAATACCTTTTTAAAGTATTGAAGAGCAAAGATGTCAGCTTGAGGACTAAGGTGTGCCTGACACCAGCCATGGTTTTTTCAATATCCTCATATGCATGTGAAAGCTGGACAGTGAATAAGGAAGACCATAGAAGAATTGATGCATTTGAGTTATGGTGTTGGTGGAGAATATTGAAAGTGTCGTGCGCTGCCAAAAGAACCAACAGATGTGTGTTGAAAGAAGTGCAGCCAGAGTGCTCCTTGGAGGCCAGGATGGCCAAACTTTGTCTCTCATACTTCAGACATGTTTTCATGAGGCACCAGTCACTGGAGAAGGATATGATGTTTGGTAAGATGGAGGATCAGAGAAAAAGAAGAAGACCCCCAGTGAGATGGAATGACAAAGTGGCAGCATCAATAAGCCCAAGCGTGGCAGCAGTAGTGAGATTGGCCCAGGACTGGGCAGTGTTTCATTCTGTTGTGTGTAGCATTGTTATGGGTTGGTACCAACTCAATGGCATCTAACAACATCAACAATGGACTGCCAAAAGTACAAACAAATCAGTGTTGGAAGAAGTTAACCAGAATTCTCCTCAGAGGCCAAGATGGTGAGACTTTGTCTCTTATACTTCAAACATATTATTAAGAGGAACTGGTCCCTATAGGACACCGTGCTTGGTAAATTCGAAGTTCAGCAAAAAAGAGGGAACAACAATGGCTCAAGCGTAGCAATAATTGTGAGGATGGTACAGGACCTGGCAGTATTTCTGCTGTACATTAGGTTGCTATAGGTTGGAACTGATTTGACAGCACCTAACAAGGAGTCCTGGTGTGGAGCTGTGGGTTAATGTGCCAGACTACAAACCCATTTGAACTGCAAGGTTGTCAGTTTAAGATCACCAGCTGCTCCTTGGAAACCCTGTACAGGGTCACTATGGGTTGGAACCGACTTGATGGCACTTAACAACAACAACAGCCATGGCCCTCACCCAATACATAGGGCTACATGAGGTAAGAGTGTTATTAGGCCATGTGGAGATCATTATTGTCTCCTATAGGGTGAAACAAGAAAAAAAAAGGGCGGGGGGTATCAAAACCAAACAGAAGCAAAAAGAAAATATGAAAACTTGAAGATGCTTTGAATCAGCTAATCCAATGGATCAATGGAACATGTGAACATCAGTCACCATGGCTCTGAGACCAGAAGAACAAGATCATGCTGGCTACCACTACCAATAGCTCTGAAAGGATCACATTAGAAGGTCCCAGGTAGAGTGGGAGAAAATGTAGAACAAAATTCAAAAATATATTTTAAAAAAAGAAAGAAAAATAATTACTGTTCAGAAAGAGACTGGAGGAATCTGAAGCTATGACCATTGACCATGCTTGAGACTGGGAATGAAACTCATCCACATGGCCCAGTTTTCAGCCAACAGCAGGTAAGTATATGGGGGTGGGGGGGGCGGAAAGGAAGGAGAGACAATAATACTAGTAAGATATGCTAACTAGGAAATGGTCAATCGTTCAAGATTTTTTAAAAATCAACATTTACCTGTAAGTACAACATTGAGAACGATGGGAAAGAGTTTGAAATAGAAAAAAGAACCACAGGGAGGAAGTGGAATAACTGTAGTTTCATGGAGGGGATTGCAACTATTGAGATGAAAAAAATCTATGATTTGTTGACTATAAAGCTTAGGAATGTCTCTAAAACTTTCATTCAATTCACAGTAAAGCTGTTAATGAAAAGAAGAATGAACAAAAGTGAAATAAAACAGGCAAGCAACGGTAAGAAAAAAATTTAATCAATAAAAAGAAAAATGGTGTTGCTGTAAGTGTTGTTGAGTTGGTTCTGACTCATGTATTTTTGTTAACTGCCATTGAGTCAGTTCCGACTCATAGCAACCTTTATAGAGTTTCCAAGGAGCAGTTAGTGAGTTTGAATCTCAGGCCTTATTTATTATTCAGACTGGTCTTGCAGCCCAGTTTTTTATCCCACAGCAACATACCAGGACTTCACAGCAAACTGACTCTGACTCATAGCAACCCTTTTTATGATAGCTGAGTTGTGTCAGATGGGTTTGAACCTCTGACTTTTCAGTTAGATGTCCAGTGCTTATTCTACTGTGACATACCAAGACTCTAACAAAGGAAAATAAAAACAAGGGAAGAGACAAAGAAAAGAGGAAAAAGCAAAAACAAAAAATGCAATAAACAAAACTGGTGGTGGTGGTCTGCCGTTGAAGTCAGTCCTGACTCATAGCAATCCTGTATAGGGTTTCTGAGGCTGGAAATCTTTATAGGAGCAGAAAGCCTCATCTTTCTCCTGCAGAACAGCTGGTAGTTTCAAACTGCTAACTTTGAGGTCAGCAGCCCAACTCATAACAATTACACTACCAGAGCTTCTAGAGAGGGGGAAAATGAAAGAAAAAGGAATAGTTTAAAAAATAAAATAAAAAACTAAGAAAAATGTTTGTAAAAAAAATAAAAAGTGAAAGGAAAACAGAAGAAAAGAAAGAAAAGCAGAGAAAGAATGGATGAAAAAAAAGGGAAGGAAAAAGAAAGATAAAAACTAAGGAGAAAACTGTCGCATGGTTAGAACTAAGAAAGGATAAAACTGTGGCGACAGCACACCTGGTACAGACTGGCACTCTCTACCAGCCAAGGACTTCATAGAGAATGGGTGGGATGCCTGGCCCTAGTTGGAGTTCCTGCCAGCTTAAATGGAGTCTGGGGATGGCTCAAAAGATGAATTTGGTTCAGGTACTTATTCCTGAAAGGAACTCTTTCAGCCTCAGAGGGCAATTGGGTGCTTAACAGCTGATTGTAGATGGGGTTCTTGTTCTCCTAGGGGTGACTGTGAACCAGCAATGCAAATTCTGTTGTTCTGGTGAGGCAGGGTTCCCGTGCCTGCAGATGCAGGGGTGTTGTACCCAGCACCCAATCCACAAAGAGTGGCTACAGCAAGCGTTGTGCAGGGTGGGGGTATTACCAGTTAATGGGGGGGGGGGGTAGTGAGGGTGGGAGCTGGTCACACTTTTGGTCACCAAGGGTGTGTGGGGAACAAGGAAGGATTCCACCTTTATTATCACCAGTCACCAGTATGCATTGTGAGTTGTCAGATCACTGTCTCAAATGCTGCTTACAAAAGTTCAATGTAGTTGCTTTTATTCAGTTTTTTCTCCTAGTCAGTATTCAATCCACTTCTCTGTCCTTTCCTCTGAAGCTAAGGGTTCCAGGATTATCATCAGTATCTGTTGAAGTTGGTTTCTCGTGCCATTTTCTAAAAGTTCTGTGTTGACGCATGTCTGCCAAGTTTGCCATCTTGCCAGAAGTCCCATAATATTATTCTTAACTAGTACAATTTATTAGAAAACAAATAAAATAGAAGTGTATTTATACAAAATGGCACACAAAATTAATATCCCTTGGGAATGGTGTGGATTAGGGTGGAGACAAAAATGATTGTGGACTTCATGCAGTTCTGCAGCATTGGAGTCCTGATGTGGCACTGTAGGATGAACACTGAATAGCTAATGATAACATCATTGGTTCAAACCCACCAGACACTTCTTGGAAACCCTATATAGGGTTGTTATCTGCCTGAACCCACTTGACAGCACTTAACAACAACATTTAGTTAAATATATGTGTAGATTTAGTGTAATTAATTATGACTAATGAAACTCAAAGGAAGGTGAAAGATAGTATTTTGGAACTGTATCTCAAAAGAAGAAAAGAATAAATTGTAAAAGTGCACTTTGGCAGCATTTTAGCATATGAAAGGCATGGAGTATGGAATATTGAAAAAAAGAGTTCCACTTAGATGTGGTTAGAACATAAACTGAATGCTGTTTTTGTTAATTACCACACCAGGACTCCTTAAAATGCTTGTTGTTGTTGTTATGTGCTGTTGAGTCGATTCTGACCCATAGTGACCCAGTATAGGGTTTCCAAGTGATTCAAGTGAGCTTGAATCACTGACCTTAAAGTTCAAACTGATTTTGCAGTCTAGCACATTTACCCATAGCACCACACCAGAACTCCAATTAAGTTAGCAGAGGCAGATGAAACTGGAAAGTGAGATGGCCCAAAGAATTGCATATTTTTAATTGAATTCATTCTGACATGGGAATAATATAATAAGAAGGGCAAGAGCAATGAAAAGGGTTAAATAGTGAAGCAGAAACTAAAGTAAGGGACACTGGAAATGACCACAACCCTGACATAAAGAAGAAAGGCTATTTTATTAGTTTACAAAAAATAAAAAATAAAAGGAAGAAAAGTAGGCTGACAGATAGTGATAGTTCCCATCTTGGTATATAGGCACAGATGGTAGATAGGCAGAAAGTGCTAATTTAATTTCCAGTCGGTTTTAGACTCTGACATCAATATGGGTTGAGCTTACACATTCTTGGTGATGAAGAACAACTCCCAGTAGGACTGACGTGAGAAAGAGGGATCTGAATTTATCAATGGAACAAGTACAACTCTCCAAAAATATCTACCCTATGTGCTGAGACACAATGGTCTAGAATGTTCTCGAAGGTGAGTCTTACTTGACATACACAGACCTTGTGAGGATCAGTGATGTAAGACACTTTTCTATAAATACTTATGATCTAAGGAATCTTACCTATGGATATGTAGTTGCTAAAGAACAGAAAATTGTGAGAATAATAATATATTTCTCTATTAAGAAAATGAGGACACTGTCAAAGCAAGATCTATTGAAATCACACTATTTGTTTATACTGAATTAATTATGTGAGTTTTAATGTGTTAAATCTTATTGCATTGATTATTAGAATATAATTCCTACTACATTTTATAATGTTATTTTTTTAAGTAGAAATGCAGGAGATTGTATTTGCTCAGATTAACCTTTCCCATGTATAATTTATGGTTTTTGATATCTAAATCTTATTTTCAATCATAAATTAGAATTTTACAATTATCAATAGATAATTTTGCACATTTCGTCTTTAAAAATGAGCAAGCTGATTAAAAACATTTTAAATAGCAAATATTTCCTATACAGTTTTGCTCTTAACAACAAGAAAATACATTATGATAAGTTATTTTGAAGTTATTTGCTCCAATTAAAAACAATATAACATTTCAAAGCTGGCTGAGAATAATTACATTGAAATAATGAAGTTGAGAAGCCATTTTGAAAAATATATTCAAAGTTTTATTATATATTGAGATGTTTTCATGATTTTGAGATTTAAAGCAGAAATGAAATTCTTCCTTTGGCTGATTAATGTCAGCATCACACCACCACCACCACCAAAACTAACCGAGCCTAACCCTTTAGAAGTTATCCAACTCTCCTTCTTGCCAGTCTGCCTTAGTCTGAAAACTGCTGGAACTTGTCCACCATGGTGACCCTGCTGGCATTTAAATTTTTGATGACATAGCTTCTAGTATCATAGTAACACATAAGCTCCACAGTATGACAAACTGACAAATAGATGGTGGATATATATTTATTTATTTATATTGCTGATGTCCGATGGATCTTGGCTGAAAGCAGAGAATATCAGAAAGATGTTTACCTGTGCTTTATTG
>NW_006408537.1:14333533-14340200 GCF_000296735.1 Chrysochloris asiatica | reverse complement strand
TCATATGCATGTGAAAGTTGGACAGTGAATAAGGAAGACCGTAGAAGAATGGATGCTTTTGAGTTATGGTGATGGAGAAGAATATTGAAAGTGCCATGGGCTGCCAAAAAAAACAGTAGATCCATTTTGGAAGAAGTACAGCCAGAGTGCTCCTTGGAGGCCAAGATCACCAAACTTTGTCTCTCCTACTTTGGACATATTGTCAAGAGGGACCATTCACTGGAGAAGGATATCATGCTTTGTAAGGTGGAGGGTAAGAGAAAAAGAGGAAGACCCCAGCAAGATGGACTGGCCAAGTGGCAGCATTAATGGGCTCAAGTGTGGCAACAATAGTGAGGTTGGCTTAGGATCGGGAAGTGTTTCATTTTGCTGTGCATCAGGTCGCTATGAGTTGTCACCGACTCGATGGCACCTAACAACAACAACCAAATAATTTGATGTGACTTACAAAGACTATGACTAGACGAGAAATGTTAAATAATTTTCTGTACTACACTATCTTATCTATCACCTATCTATCTATCTCATCTATCCATCTACCTATCATTTGTCTGACATACACACGCATATATCCTCGTGTGTTTCTTAGGATAAGTACTGAACTATTAACCTCAAGGTCACCAGTTCAAATCCATAAATCACTTTGTGGAAACCCTATACAGGATCTCTATGAGTTGGAACCAACTCAATGGCACATAACAGTAGATAGATAGATAGATAGATAGATAGATAGATAGATAGATAGATAGATAGATATGTATATGTGGAGTCCTGGTGTAGTGCTGTGGGATAAAGCATGTAAGGTCAGTTTGAACCACGAGTTTGGTGGTTCAAACTCATCAATCATTCCTTAGAAACCTTAGAAACACAGTCATATTTTGGCTCTCATGGACTTGTTTTAATTTTCTTCAGTTTCAGCCTGAACTTGCATACTTTCAATTAATGATTTGTTCCTCAGTCTACCCCTGGCCTTATTTTGGCTGCTGATATTGGCCTTTTCAATCACCTTTTCTCATAGATATAATCAATTTGATTTCTGTGTATTCCATCTGGTGAAGTCAATGTGTGTAGTCATCTTTTATATTGTTTAACAAAATTATTTGCATTGGTCTTTCAAAACTCTATCATTTGATCTCCATAATCATTTCTATCACCAAGGCCAAATTTTCTGATTACTAATGCTCCCTCTGTTTCCAACTTTTATATTCCAATCACCAATAATTATCAATACATTTTGATTACATGTTTGAACAATTTCAGACTGAAGAAGTGGGTAGCATTTAATCTTCATTGGCTTTAGTGGTTGTTGCATAAATTTGAATAATAGTGGTATTAACTTGTCTTCCTTGTGCTTTTGTTGTTAAGGGCCTTTGAATCGATTCTAACTCAAAGGTTTCCAAGGATGTATAGGGATTCTGAAAAGTAGCTGGAGAGTTTGAACAATCAATCTTGTGGTTGACAGTTCAGTGTTGATCGCATACTGCCATACCAGGATTTCTTGTAGAATAGCATTATACTTCAAGATTGAAAGTTTCTTTTAATGATGAATGTGATGCATTCTTCTTTAATTTGTCATTCCCAGAATACCAGTCCATTTCACTCAATAATACCTAGGATATTGGATATTAATTTTTATGCGATCCATTTCATTTTTTACAACTTCCAATTTTCCTGGATGCCTGGTGTGATACTGTAGGATGCTCACTGGACTGCAAACCATAAGGACAGCTGTCACAGTCCAAACCCACCAATTGCTTCTTGGAAACCCTATACAAGGTCACTATGAGTCAGAACTGACTCTATGGCACTTAAAACAAAAACAACAATAATATTTTCTTAGATTAATACTTTGTGCATTTCATGTCTGATTATTCATGAATATTTAAAGCTGTTTCTCTGCATTTTGAGTTGTGCTTCATCAGTAAATGAAGGTCCCAAAAGCTTTACTCCATTCATGCCATTATGGTCAACCCCAGTTTGAGGAGGCATCTCTTTCCCAGCTGTATTTTGAGTACCTTCCAACCTGAGGGGCTCATCTTCTGACACTATATGTGACAATATTCTGGTTCTGTTTATAATGTTTCAGTGTTCAATATTCTGGTGCAATCTGGCAGTGTTCCACTGCTATTCATAAGGTTTTCAGTGACTAAACCCTCAGAAGGAGTCTACCTCCCTTTCCTAGTCTGTCATAATCTGGAAGCTTAACTAAAACCTATCTACCATCGGTGACCCTGCTGGTATTTAAAATACTCGTAGTATAGCTTCAATCACAGAACATGCCAGCCACCTCAGTACGGCAAACTGGCAGACAAATGGTAGATTCAGACTCATAGCAACCTTGTATAGGGTTTTCAACAAGCAGCTGACAGATTTGAACTGACCATGTGGTTAGAAATCCAGTGAATTTTTGTTCAGTTGGGTAAGCATTGGACTGCTTCTTGGACACCCTATACAGGGTTTCTAAGAGTTGTAACTGACTTGATAGCACATAACAATAACATACTATAAATAACTTTAAATTTTTTAAAGTGAAAAATAGAGTATATACATGTGATTTTTCCATGGGGGAAAAATGTTTCTGTTACCTAGTTTATAGCATATTTGTGCTGCCTTTTTTTAAAACCCAGTTGTCATGATTTCTGAAATTTTTCTTCTACACTATCAAAAAGCCAGAGTCAGGATTTCTCTACCTGAGTTTCTTAATTTCTTCTTAAACTTTCAGCATCATTTTATAAATTCCTGACTTCTCTGTTTGTCCTATGGTTTTTCTAGAATCCACGCATCTAAGTGAGCCACTCTTCATTCTAAGATATTCAGGACTGAAACTGTCTTTTGAACACTGATGAAGTCAGTAGGCAATGACAAAAGTCTCTGAATATAGCAATGTGCAATTTTAACTTGCAAAATAGCTTTGTTTTGACATCATTTGTTGGGTACATCCCAAGTGACTCTGTATAACTCCCAAGACAATAATAGATTATAAAAGAAAGAAACAAACAAAAACCCACTACTATTGAGTTTATTTGACTCACAGCGAGTCTATAGAAGCAGACTCCCTTATCCTTTTCCCATGGAGGATCTGGTAGGTTTGTACCACAGACTTAGCAGTTAGCAGCCCGGTGTCTAACCCACAGTGCCACCAGGGCTACTTTGTAAGAGGCACATTGTTAAGTACCATTGAGTTGATTTTGATTCAAAGAGATCCTGCCCAGGGTTTCTGAGGAGCAGTTTATAAGGTTAAACCACTGACCTTGTGAATACCAGTCCAGTACTTATCCTGCAATGCCAGGATTGTTGTTGTTGTTATGTGCTGTAGAGTTGGTTCCTACTCATAGTGACCCTGTACAGTGTTTCAGAGGCTGTAAATCTTTATGGGAGCAGAAAGTCTCATCTTGCTCCAGCAGAACAGCTGGTAGTTTCAAACTACTGACCCTGAGGTTAGCAGCCCAATTCGTAACCACTACGCTACCATAGCTCCTTTGTCAGTGCCAGAGATAGTGACTAGAAATAGGTATGTTTCCTTCTTTTTATGTTCCACCTAGAGTGTGTCCCATATAATTGGAAACCACCAGCATGTTGCAGTATCCTTCTCTAAGGACACTACAGAGTCTTGAATAAAATTAGCATATGTTATTTAGTCACTGGAGTCCTGGTGTGGCATTGCAGGGTAAACACTGGACCACAAGGTAGATTTGAACCACAAGAATGGTGGTTCAAACTCACTAGCCACTCCTCAGAAAACTCTATACAGAATTGTTCTGTGTCAGAACCGACTTGACAGCACTTAAAAACAATTCAGTCACTACATAATAGTCAGTCATTGGGGTCCTGGTATGACACTAGGATGAGCACTAGACTGCTAATGACAAAGTTAGTGGTTCAAACAACCAGTTGTTCCTTTAAAACCCTATACAGATTCTCTAAGAGTTGAAGCCTATTCCACAGCACTCAACAACAACATTCAGTCACTGATTCATTAAGAAAAAGTGTTGAGGGTGTACTATTAGTTATCAGATTGGCAGGTTCATCACTGTATGAGGTTCCTAAGGGACTGTTAAATAGATTATTCACTCATTATTTTGTTCTTTAGACAGTCATTTACATAAAAAAGAAATCCACTTTTTATAACATTCCTTTGAAAAACTGTGTACCTTGCATTCAAAGGTCTCATAATTCACTGTTCTTAGAGGAAAAAGGAGTAAAAACTTTAAATCTCTGATTTACATTGCTAATATATTAATATGACTATCATCTTATTACATTTAATAAATGTTTATATTCACTTGATTTTTTTTAACTTTTTATGTAAAAATAAAATTAAATGTTAGTATTTTAAAAACTTCCTGTGCCTCTCTAAATTTATCGCAAATTTAATAAGTTTTATGTATTTAATTATAAATTCTAAAATAGGTAAATTCATGACATAATTTACAATGAAGAAATATGGAAATATTGAAAGTCAAGTACTATTATTAATTACATATCAGATATCAAATTTGATCTTTATTAACTTAGGATGTATCTGATTAATGGTGTTTTAAAATTTGATTTATGATCCTGATGTTTAAAATGATGAGTCACTTGATAGTAATTATTTTTGTGTAATTACTTAGTAAGTAAAATGTGCTACATCTTGATTATTTTCAGGTGAGATATAGGCTCCCTTAGCAGCTACAGTAGGAGAAAGAGTTGTTGTTGTTGTTGTTGTTAGGTGCCATTGAGCCACTACAGACTCACTGTGATCCTATGCACAACAAAATGAAACATTACCCAGTCTTGCACCAACCTCACACTCATTGCTGCATTTGAGCCCATCGCTGCTGCCACTGTGTCAATCCATCTCGTTGGGGATTTTCCTCTTTTTCTCCAACCCTCCATTTTACTATATGTGATATTCTTCTCCAGAGACTTATCTCTCCTGACATATGTCTGAATTATGAGAGACGAAGTCTGGCCATCCTGGCTTCCAGGGAGCATTCTGGCTATACTTCTTGCAACACAGATTGGTTTGTTCTTTTGGCAGCCCATGGTACTTTTAATATTCTCCTCCAACACGATAGCTAAAATGCATCAGTTCTCCTATGGTCTTCTTTATTTACTGTCCAACTATCACATGCATATAAGGCTATTGAAAATAATATAGTTTTGGTCAGGTGTACCTTAGTTCTCAAACTGATATCTTTGCTCTTCAACGCTTAAGCGAGGTCTTGTTCAGCAGATTTGCCAAATGCAATACATAGTTTGATTCCTTGATTGCTGCTTCCAAAAGTGTTGATGGTGGATCCCAGGAAAATGAAGTCTTTGACAATTTCAATCTTTTCTCCATTTATCATGATGTTATTTACTGGTCCAGTGATGAGGATTTTTGTTTTCTTTACACTGAAGTACAACCCATACCAAAGGATGTGGTCCTTGACCTTCATCAGTAAGTATTTTATGTCCTCTTCACTTTCAGCAAGCAAGGTCTTATCATCTGTACATTGCAGGTTGTTAATGAGTCTTCCTCCAATCCTGATGCCCTGTTTTCCTTCATCGTATTTAGCTTCTTGGGTTACTTGCTCAGCATACAGATTGAATAAGTATATTGAAAGAATACAACCCAGGCTCGCATTTTTCCTAATTTAAAACCAATCAGTGTCCCCTTATTCTGTTCGAACAACTGCCTCTTGGTCTAAGTGAGGGTTCCTCATGAGCACAATTAAGTATTCCAGAATGCTTATTCTCAGTAGTGTCCATAGTTTGTCATGATCCACACAATCAAAAGCCTTTATGTAGACAATAAAACACAGGTAATTCTCTGCTTTCACTGAAGATCCATCTGATGTTAACAATGATATACATTATTCTATGTGGTCTTCTGAATCCGGCTTGAATCTCTGGAAGTTCTCTGACCAGTGCATGGGTACAGCCGTTTTTCAATTATTTTAAGCAAAATTTTGCTTGCATGGAATATTAGTGATATTGTCTGATGATTTCCACATTATGTTGGGTCACCTCTCTTTGGAATGGACGCAAAGATGGATCTTTTCCAGTCAATTGGAAAAGTAGTTTTCTTCCGTATTTCTTGGCACAGATGAGTGAGTGGTTCCAGTGATGCATCAGTTTGTTGAAAGACTTCATTGAATTTGTATTACATCTATTCCTGGAGTCTAATTCTTTGCCAGAGTCCCTGGTGTGGTGCTGTGGGTTAATGTGCTAGAGTGCAAAGTTGGTTTGAACCACAAGGTCAGCAGTTCAAGCTCACCAGTTGCTCCTTGGAAACCATATACAGGGTCGCCATGGATCAGAACTGACTCAATGACACTTAATAACATTTGTTTTTGCCAATGCTTTCAGTGTACCTTGGACTTCTTCCTTCAGTATCATTGGCTCTTGATTATATGCTACCACTTCAAATGGTTGACCATCAACCATCTCTTTCAAGTACAATGACTCTGTGTACATTCCTTCCACCTTCTTTTGATGCTTTCTGCATCATTCAATATTTTGCTCATGTTGTTGTTGTTATGTGCCATTGATATTGTAGTCCAGAGGACTGAAAGGAGAGTTAGACTTAATCATAAAAACACATACATATTAATGACCTGTGATAAACATTATAAAAAATAACAAAAAAGATTGACCTGAACATTAATATTTTAAGGGTTAAATGTTTTAATAAATTATT
>NW_006408537.1:14307003-14333403 GCF_000296735.1 Chrysochloris asiatica | reverse complement strand
ACAGTAAATAAGAAGACAGCTATTTCGCTTCTAATAGCAATTTAAAAAAATATTTTGGAGCTGACTTATTTTGATCAAGTTTTATTTTTATAGCCAAATGCAAAAATAAAATTTACCTAGCAGATAGCCAAATTACTGGTTATTTCTATTGAAGCATTTTTTAACATTAAAAAGATAATTATCAGCCCTCCATACTGTTGTCCTAAATAAATAATCTTTAAATATTAAACCAAAAATATCAACTGAAGTCTTCTTGAAAACAAACAATAGTTTAGCTTAACCAGTAAGGAATATCTATCTGTGCATTATGGTCTTATAAGATATGCTATAATGTATAGACTGATAACCGCAATTTCAAGATTAGATAGGAGCCTAAGGACAGAAGGATTATGTTCATTGGGAATGAACAATTCAGAAAAGGAGGGTGATAACGGTTGCATAATTCAAAGAATGCAATCCATGCCACTGAAATAGACACGTTGCTAAGTGCCACTGAGTTGGTTCCAACCCATAGGGACCCAATGTTTTCCAAGTAGTGACCAGTGAGTTTGAACCATCGACCTTATAGTTTAAACAAACCTTGCAGTCCTGCGCTTATCATACAGAGCCATACCAGGACTCCACAGACACATAAAACCTTTAAATGGTGTACAGGTTAAACAGAGCTTGAGGCTACTCTTTGGTTCCAAATCAGAAATGCTATGCATCAGTGTTGTATCCTTTCTTGTTTTTCAATCCGTACAGTGAGCAAATAATCCAAGAAAATGGTCTATATGAAGAATGGAGTATAATGATTAACAATTTGTGATATACAGATGACACAACCTTGCTTGCTGAAAATGAAGTTGATTTGAAACATTTGATGATGAATATATAACTATATAAAGACCATAGTCTTTAGTATGGATTATACATCAGCATAAAGAAATCAAAATCCTGACAACTGTATCAATAAGCAACATCATGATAAAACAAAAGATTGAAGTTGTTAAGTATTTCATTTTATTTGGATCCATCATCAACACCCATAGAAGTATAACTCAAGAAATCAAACCATATTTTTCATTGGACAAATCTGTTGCAAACCCAGACTGACCCAAACCCACTGCCATTAAGTTGATTCCAACTTATAATAACCCTACAGGATGGATTATAACTGCTTCTTAGGGTTTCTGAAAATGTAAATCTACATGCCAACAAATGACCATCTTCCACAGAGTTGCTGGTGGGTTTGAACAACTGACTTTGAAGTTAGCAGCCCAACACATGACCCAACACAGCCCAACACAGGAGCCCCTGGTCTCCTTTCTACTTCAAAAAGACCTCTGTAAAGTGTTAAACAGAGTTCTGGTGTGGTTCTGGTAGCGTAGTGGTTACAAATGGGGCTGCAAAACTTAAGCTCAGCAGTTCAAAACTACCAGCCCCTCCACGGGAGAAAGATGAGGCTTTCTGCTCCTGTAAAGATTTACAGCCTCAGAAACCCTGTACAGGGTCACTATGGGTCAGAACCGACTTGACGGCACTTAACAACAACTGTGGGAATAGGCACTGGACCTCAAGGTTGGTCTGAACCACAAGGTCAGTTGTTCAAATTCACCAGCCATTCCTTGGAAGCCCTATACAGGGTCACAATGAGACAAAACTGACTTGGCAGCACTTAACAACAACAGAATGTTAAAAAGCAAAGCTGTCACCTAAGGTATTAAGGTACACGTTGCCCAAGCCACGGTATTTTCAATTGCTTCATACACATGTGAACGTTGGAAATAAATTAAGACGACTGTGGAAGAATTGATGTCCTTGAATTGTGATGTTGGCAAAGAACAGTGATTGTGTCATGGACTGTCAGAAGAATAAACCAATTGGCCCTAGAAGAAGTACAAAACAGTGTTCTTAGAAGAGAGCATAGCAAGCCTTAACTCATATACTTCAGACATGTTATCAGGAGGAACCAAGCCTTAGAGAATGACATCATGCTTAGTAAAGGGGAGGGTCAGTGAAAAAAAGGACCACTCTTAAGATGATGATTGACACAATGGCTGCCACAATGGCCTCAAACTCAGCAATGTTTGTGAGGATGGCACAGGCCTGGGCAATGTTTCCTTTCTGTTGTTCATAAAGTTTCTATTAGTTGGAATCAACTCTATGAAACCTAACAACAACATATTTCAAACAACAAAAATGAAATGACTTATTTTTGAAAAATAATTATATCATACTTATATTAAGCAAACATTACAACCGTACTGCTTCCCAGCATATAGTTAACACTCTGGAATACACTGAAGACATTTACTCAATAAATATTTGCATGGTGTTTAATTGGAATGAGGAATTATGCCAACATAAGGAATCTGTGCATGAGGGAGGATGGGAAAACAAGGATCACTAAAGGGCTTATTAAAAGGAGGCTGCACATTAAATAATAAATATACTACATGATAAATATTCTAGCCATGGCATGTTCTGGAATTTTAGAGAGGAGAGAAATCTTGGTGGACTAGGTGAAACCAAAAAGTCTATGTAGAAGAATATCAATGAAAACTTGGCACTATACATAAAATTCAGAAGGAAGGACAAACAAAAATGCACAGGAATTCACTTGAGTAAACTTGCAAAACTTTAAAGAACAGATAACTTTTTTTGGTTTGAGAGAAGTTAACGCATGTAGTAAGGATAATGATAGAATAGTTTGAAAAAGTGGAGAGGAATTAGATTGTCAAATGACTTTAAATGCCAAAGTAAAGAATTTCAACTTAATTCACAGAAATTTTTTTTGTCCATTATTTGAAAATAAGTTAAATTTGCATGATAGTTAAAAAAAAAAAAAAGTGTGAGAAAGTTAAGAAATCTGTTGCAGACTTTCTGAGTTATCTCTTAGAGAACTGTTGGAAATGAATACAAGTCACTTTGAGTGAATATTTCAAGCATTCAATCTAAAATAGTTCAAGTACAAGCAGTTTTATCATTAAAATGTTACACAGCCTTATTTCTTGGTCTAAGGCTCACAAAGTTTGGAATAATCAAAGCAGAACTGCATTATGCAAACATTTTCATAACTTTACACATGAGATCTGACTTTTCAAGGTTTATTTGGGTGTTTTAACCTACTTTTACAACCTTTAGCATTATGAAGGTTAACGTTTCCTTTGACTTTGACATTATTTTAGTTTTCCAGAACCATGTGGATTTACTACAGCTCCATGATTCACCAAGAATCACAACGTGTGGTTTAGACATTTTCAATATTTAAAAACTCCTCAATGGCAAAAGAAATGTGACAATTCCATTTGCTCTCAGTTAAGCCTTGGATAATATTGTTTCAGGTTCCTCTCATTTTAACCCAAGTTCTCTATTATTTTTTATTAGAGTTTCTGATTCTTCTACCTATATTTTGCTTCCTAGTGTGTTTATAAATCACAGATTCCAGGATTCTACTCTGTCTCCAACAGTCTACTTCTTTGCTCCTTCTGGTGCAACAGAAGGGACTGACTCCAGGTGGACAACCCAGAGCCTGAAAGATGACCCAGAGCCATCGGTGTGCCAGGAGGATGTGTGCTACATTGGAGGTACCTGTCATGCTCTATTCCTCTCAAGTGGTACAGGCTCATTTCAGTGTGACTGCCCACTACGTTCCACTGGCTGTTTCTGTGAAAAAGGTAATCAATCTTCATTATCCATTGTATGTCTTTGTTTCAGTTCTCCAGAGGGAAAAGAGAAGTGAAACATATTGCAGACATGTTGATGAATATTAGCCTAAGCAAAAAAAGTCTGTGTATTTAAGTGTGGAGCTGTAAGATAAACCCTGGGCCACAAGGTCAGTTTGAACTGCAAGGTTGACTGTTCAAATTCACCAGTCACTCCTAGAAAACCCAATACAGGGTCACTATGAGTCAGAACCAACTCAATGGCACTTAACAACAAAAAACAACATGTTATTTTTAAATGAATAGAATTCTTTCGGCTCAATATTATAGATGCATACATTAGGATTATTTCTTCTTTTCATATTAAGATTGCTATTCAAAATATATTTTTAATTTTACATAAAGTAGGAAGGAAATCTGGTAGCTTAGTGGTTTTGAGTCAGACTGCTAATCCTAAAGTCAGCAATTTCAAAATTATCATTTGTTCCATGGGAGAAGATGAGACTATCTGCTCCCATAAAGATTTATAGTCTCAGAAACCCTGTACAGCACATAACTACAACCACCACCAAAATAGAAATTCAGATTGAACCATAGTGTTATTTATGTACTTACCTCTAAAATTATGATGAAACTAGTCTTTGTCACCATAAAAAAAAAGAAATTATGTTCTTATTAGTACTATTTTTATTGCTTAATTGATAATGAAATTACTATTTTTTTCTATTTTATCTGCAGATGTCCATATTTAAATTATTTTGGTTTTTAAGAGTATATGTACATTTTTTTGCTGTTTAAGAATATGCTTTTAGCATTAATGGAGCTGTGTATGAATCAACAAACATTCTGCTGCTGTCAAAATCTAATAGCCTCCTAAGAGGTTTTCAGAAAATTCACTCTGCTGGTAGAGATAGAGACTAGAGGCAGAAACGCTCTGGGCAGTTTACAAAACAACTTTGATGATGACAAAACTGAAGGCATGTGCCTATCTATAGTTACAGTTGAAAAGGAAAGTGTCATTCTTGTCTATGTAAGAATAATTGCTGGTTGTAAATTAGGGAGGTGGGAATGGAGATTACTATTGGATAATGATTCAGATTGTTGTTGTCGTGTGCCATTGAGTTGGTTCCGACCCATAGCGACCCTGTATAGGGTTTCCGAGGAGCAGCTGGTGAACTTGAATGCCCGACCTGGCAGTTCAAATGGCTTTGCAGTCTGGCTGCATTAACCCACAGCACCACACCTGGACTCCTAATGATGCAGATTGTTGTTGTTGTTGTTGTTATGTGCCGTGGAGTCTGTTCTGACCCATAGCGACCCTGTACAGGGTTTTCGAGACTGCAAATCTTTATGGGAGCAGAATGCCTCATCTTTCTTTGGAACAGCTGGTGGTTTCGAACTGCTGACCCTGAGGTTCACAGCCTGATTCATAACCACTACACTACCAGAGCTCCTTATGATGCAGATTAAGAGGACACAATTTTCATCATTTACCCGATTGTTTTAAGAACTCCCTTTGTAAATGCCAGCATTTAGAATTTTTTAAAGTTAATTGGAAGGTTGCTAGATGTCATGGAATCTGCTCCAATTCATGGCAACCATATCCATAACAGAACACAACATGGCTCAGTCCTGAGTCATCCTCATTGTATCTGATATGTGTGAGCTGTTGAGGCTATTGTGCCAATCCAATTTACTGAGGGTTTCTCGCATTTTCATTGGCCCGCCAATTGACCAACCATGATGTTGTTTTCTAGTGATTGGTCTTTTCCTGTTGACTTGTCTCAAACAAGTGAGTCAAAGTTTCCCCATCCTAGCTTTGGAAGAACTTTCTGATGGTAATTTATGCTAAAACTCATTTGTTAGTTCTTTTGGCAATCCAAAATATAATTTACATTCTTCTGAAACACTACAGTTTTAATGCATCAGTTATTCTTCTGCCTTAGTGTTTTACTGGAATCCAACTTTCACAAGCATATGAGGTGTTTGAAAATACTATAGCTTGAGTCAGATGCAACTTCAAAAAAATGCTACAGTTTACCTAAAGCGGAATTCAAGAGAGGAAAATAATTGAACACTAGACTACTAACTAAAAGGTTAGCATAGATGGCTCAAGCCCACCCAGAGGTTCCTTGTAAGAAAAGCCAGGGAATCTGTTTCTGAAAAATCAGCAAATATCAGAAAGGTCTCATGGTAACTCCATGTGTTATAGAGTAGAACTGCAGTCCTGGTGTGCTGTGGGTCAATGCACTGCACTGCAAGGTTGGTTTGAACCAATAAGGTGGGTGGTTCAAGCTCACCAGTTGCTCCTCAGAAACCCTATATATGTTATTTATAGTTGGAATCAACTTGATGGCACGTAACACAACCACAACAGTTTTTACAGAAGTAGATAGTGAGGTCTTTCATCCCTGGAACACCTGGTGGCTTTGTATAGCCAACTTTTAGGTTTGCAGTAAACCACTGAGAGACATTTTGTTGTTGTTGTTATTAAGTGTCATAGAGTCAGGTCCGACTCATAGCAACTCTGTACAGGGTTTCCAAGGAACAACTGGTGAGACACATCTTAATCATATGTTATTCATGCAATTTTTCTTCCCAAATGACCTTATGAGACTGCAATGAATGTCTTCAAATTTAGTCAACTTATAAATCAAATAGAATAAAATGAACAAAAATGGAAACACAATCTATTCATGTTCATTATGAAGCGTGTAAGTTTCCTCCAAAGCATAGTTTTTAAGCTATAAAATACTTTTGGAGATATATCCTTATGGCTTGGTTTTTGGATGAATATTTCATGTGTCTGCAAAATATAATGAGGTTTGCCTTCTGATACAACTTAAGACAATTTATATTATATACTGCAAATATAAATAAGGAACATTGTTCGGATTGTAATGCTATTTTAGAGTTACACTTAATCATTTACAACTCTAATTGAGAGCAGTAGGATTTTAGAGGTGATTTTGTCTTTTTAATTTTGTGCTAGGTATAGTATTAGAAGAATACCCTCCTAGCTCTCCTTTAAAAATGTACTTTGATATTTTTAAATTCAGAAAACTATTCCAAATGTACTTTCAATAGTGAAATTGATTTTGTAAAATGAGGATTATTTGGTTATTACATGTGTCTGTTTATAAATCAAACATACTAACCAGTAATGGCTACCTATAACATTGCTTCTTTCTTGCTTTCTCTCTCTCTCTCTCTCTCTCTCTCTCTCTCTCTCTCTCTCTTGCATTTCTCCCAATTTTCCCTTCTTTAATTCCGTATCTATTAGCTTTAACACTTCATCTATTTAACACATCTATTACCTGTATTTTCCTCCAGGTAAAAATAAATCTAGGTTTATTTAGAGTTAAACTTGGCTGAAGTTTCATCATACTTGGTGTTTGGGGTGATAGAATGTTGGAAATTGACCTTAAGTAAACAGTTAAGAATTGGCGTCCTTTATTCATTATTGAAAATACTTGATGTTTCACCCCCAACATTATTAATCACTTTCTACCTTCTAAATTGTGGGAGAAAAATGAGGCTTTCTGCTCCCACAAAAAGTTTTAAAGCCTTGGAAACCCTATACAGTGTTGCTATGAGTCAAAGCCAACTCAAGGGCACTTAACAACAACAACAACAACCACCCTCTATATTTGCAACTGTCTTTTCTGTTTAATTTATAGTATTTTAAAAGCCATTCAATCAGATGTCAAAGCTTTAGTAAATACTGGATTGTTCACTACAGACTCGTTCTTAAGTTCTTAATAATCAGAAATTATAATGTAAGGAATTATTGCAAATTAAGGAATTTCATTTCTATTAAACATACTTTAATCTGTAATAGCTGAGACATATGATACATGATAAAATTCATGTCATGTAACTGATTACAATTTTTAAACATATCATAGATATAATTTACAATTTTTTTGTTGTTCCGGTTACTGTTGTCTCTTTTTTTTTTGGTAAAACAACACTTAAAGTATAATGAAAAATAAATTTTCAAAATTAAGAATATTGTTTATAAATATAAACATATTTTGAAGCATATTTTCTGACAATTTTACACCTATATTTTAGCAAAGTATGTTCACTCTGTAAATCAAGAAGAAAGTAAAAAATAAGTTTGTGTTTTCATCTGAATGGTCTAATCCATAATAGCATATGTTTGAAAATCCAGATTGTCAGATGATGACTACCACCTAAGACCCTTGACTGAGGAAGCTGGTACCATGATGTGATTTTCATATCGCGTAATTCAGATTGGCTATGTACAGCAGCAGCTGCTCCGTGGGAGAAAGATGAGGCTTTCTGCTCCCGTAAAGACTTACAGCCTTGGAAACCCTGTACAGGGTCGCTATGAGTCGGAATCGACTCCACAGCACATAACAACAACAACAACAGGTACAGCAGACTTTTTTTTTTTTTTTTTAAGTAGATCTCAATAAAAAAGAATGTATGACAGCTTAAAAATATTTTAACTAAACTAAGTCCTGGTGTGATGCTGTGGGCTAATGCGTCAGACTGCAAAGTTGTTTGAACTGCAAGGTCGGTGGTTCAAGCTCACCAGCTGCTCCTTGGTAACCCTATACACGGTCGCTATGGGTCGGAATCGACTCGACGGCACTTAACAACAACAAGGAGGTCAGGAAAGGATTTACCGCCACAAACCTAGTTTGGATAAACAGGCCCTAAATACATCATCTCTCTATATTTTTAATTTGTGTTTCTTAGGAATGTTTTCATTACTACAACATTTTGGAATTTATAATACTTTGTTATTTTTGTTGTTAAGTGCCGTTGAGTTGGTTCTAGCCCATAGCCACCCTGAATAGGTTTCCGAGGAGTGGCTGATTAGCTTGAACTACCAACCTTGTGGTTCAAACCGACTTTGCAGTCCAGCACATTAACCCACAGTGCCATCTCAGGATTTTAATACCTTTGTTGTTGTTGCTATGTGCCGTGAAGTCGGTTCTGACTCATAGTGACCCTGTACAAGGTATCCGAGACTGTAACTCTTTACGTGAGCCTCATCTTTCTCCCGCGGTTTTGAAATGCTGACCATGAGATTAGCGTCCCGATTCGTAACCACTGTGCTACCAGAGCTCCTTAAGGGATAATAAATCCGATTATAATATTTTATTAAATACTAAGTAACTGACTATGGAATAGACAGGTTACTATGAGAATTATTACTTAAATGAGCGCCTACTGAGTATGAACAATATTAAAATACAAGACTTTTTGCTTCAAGACTGAAATTTGAATGATGTCATTGTTACTAGTTGTGATTTACTATACCTTACACTGAGTGCTCATGCATTTTATTTCACTTCACTCTCAGAATATCCCTGCTCAAGTAAGTTCTCTACATTACCTCCTTTCATAATTAAGAAATCTGAGGCCCAAACTTCTATTACTTAAGATTACATAACTTGCATATGGTAGAGATGGCGTTATAACTCCACACTTAACTACCATACTATCATCCTATATTGCCACACTGGTTAGAAATTCAAATCTAACATTATGGCACGACATGGAATTTCTTAATTGTCCTACTCTTTCATTTGTTTATGAGATTTTTTTTTTCAGGAAAAAAGCAGAGTTTACTTTGAAAATTAAAATTTCTGAAAACCAGAAAATCAAACAGTTAAATATAATGTAATAAAAGTTTAATAAAAATGGTTTTTGTCAGTCCCATTTCATGGAGACACCATGTTTTTCAGAGTAGAACTGTGCTGCATACGGTATTCTGTGGCTCTGATTTGTGAATAAGGATTGCCAGTCCTTTTTATTGAAGTGCTTCTGTGTGGATTTAAACTGAACTGCCAACTTTTCAGTAAGTAGCCAAGCTGCTTAATCCTATGTGCCACCCAATAACTCCCGGAGGGCATAACTGGGGAACTGAAAAGAAATCTCCCTGAACAATAGCATCACTTCATAAAGACTTCAGCTAAACTTAATACAGAGAGTAGATTTTTATTTATTTAAATTTTAGCAATACAATCTAGACATAACTGAAACAGAACATCACTAAAAAAAAAAAAATTGCCTAGGTATCTAGACACACAGATACATTGGACATTGATTTTTTTTTTCTGCCTAAGTCTTTTGCTTTTATACTTTTTTCATTTTTAACCTGTAAGAAAATTTTAAAGTATTTTAACAACTTTGATATTACACAGCAAACTAGGGTTGTAAATTAAAATATGTGTCATAGCTAAAGTCACACTATATTCAGTAAAGCAGAGGAAAGGATTTTAGCTATGGAAGTAAGTAATGTGTACCCATGCACAAATTTTCTATTTGCTTGGTTTTACATCATAAGCTCTTCTTTATCAAATCATTCATATCTAACCACCTAGTAACAATGACTTATATAATCTTCTTGATTTAATATGTCTTTTTGCTTCCCTCAAGACATACTATCTTAATTCATATTAGCTAAACCCTGCTGCCTACTTTATCATAATGATCCTGCATCTCACAAGGGAAAATATAAGAGAATATCTTCTTGCTTTGTTTTAGATGGCTGCATGCAGGCAGATGGCTGTCTCCTACTGTAAAGTTCAGAGTGACAGATTTAGAATACCAGTGCCTTGTGCTAGGGGAAAGCGTATGCCTCTGACTATTAATTATAAGATTAGCATTTTTAAACAGCCCTTACTTTTTAGTGTTCTATAAAACAGTTTTATAAATAGTGCAATAAAGGAGTATTTAAATGCCATACATTAAAACCAAAAAATCTTGTATTTTATTTGATATCCTGTCTGTGTATATTGCATATATATTTAAAGGTCAACTGTACTAAGTAAATTACAAACCTAGAGACAAAAATGAGAGACTTTTTCTAGGTGTTTTGTTAAAATATATTTATATATATATGTATATATAAAAGACTTGCTGTGACTGCCTTTTTAACTATAACTGGAATGCATTTTAAGAATGTAGTAGAAAAGTTTGGTTTTATTGATTCATTTATATTTAGTTGGTTGAATGTCAGACATTCAAGAGCAATGAAGGGAGACAAACAGAGAATTAATGCAATGATTTATCTCCTCTCTAGAGTATTGTTGGTCTCCATTCTTAGAAAAGGGGGGAAAAATGGGTGTCTGCTTTTTCAGACTTAATACCTATGTCTGAAAAAAAAATTTTTTCCCTTTGTTTGAATCAGGTAACAGTACTGCAGACTTATCAGTAAATTACTAGTGCTAAAATATTAATATAAAATATTAAATATAACTTAAAAATGGCTGCAATAGTATATTGACAGAGTACTACCATGGATTCAAGCCGGATGTGGAATGAGGGACATCATTGCTGATAGCCGATGGATCTTGGCTGAAAGCAGAGAATACCAGAAAGATATTTACCTGTATTTAATGACTGTACAAAGGCTTTCAACTGTGTGGATCATGACAAGCTATGGACAACATTGCAGAGAACGGGTATTACGGAACACTGAATTGTGCTCATGAGGAACCTGTACATAAACCAAGAGGCAGTGGTTCAAATAAAACAAGGGGACACAAATAGTTTAAAATCAGAAACAGAGTGTGTCAGTGTTGCATTTTTTCACCACAATCATTCAATCTCTATGCTGAGTAAATAATATGAGAAGCTGGATTCAATGATGATGAACATGGCATCAGGAGTGGAGGAAGATTTATTAGCAATGTACAATATGCAAGTAATAGAAACTTGCTTGCTGAAAGTGAAAAGGACTTAAAATATTTACTGATGAAAATCAAAGACCACAGATTTCAGTACGGTTGCACTTCAATGTAAAGAAAAATATCCTCACCACTAGACTAATAAATAAAATTATGATAAATGGAGAAAAGATTGAAGTTGTCAAAGACTTTCTCTTTTTTTTTTTAATTGAAAACTGATTTTAATTCACTGTAACAAGTGCAAAAGAAACTTTTATAAATATGTTTACATATTTTTGTTGTTTTCTTTCCAGAGTTGGTCAAATGTCATGCTGGGGTGCTAGGACTTGGTACCTGTGCTCTTTCTAGTCCTCACAATGTTCCCACCTGGATGTGCCAGCTCCTTATGAAACTCAGTGCACATCTGAATGATCCTCAACCTACTGAGGTAAAATTCTTGTTTGTTTCTTTATGTATGTTGTAGTTAGATGTCATTGAGTCAGTTCATAATGACTATGATAAGATTTCCAAGGAGTGACTGATAAGTTTGAACTGCCGACCTTGTGATTCAAACCAACCTTTTGGTCCAGTGATTATCCTTCAGTGCCACACCTAAACTCCTTTTTCTTTTCTTTTTTTTTTAAGGTTTTATTGTGATTTGAGTGATAGTTTACGTTGGAGAACATCAGTTTTACATTCTTCCTATCGTATTTTGTTTCATTGCAATGATTACAATTCCTTCCATGCATTATCATTCAACAGTATTTGCTTCCATTCCCTCTGTTTTGTTTGTTTGTTTTTTTGTGGGTTTTTTTTGGGAGGGGAGAGGGGTGTACACAGAAGCACTCAGGAATATATAACCATTCAAACAACCAAAGGGCATACCCTGCAAGCCCTCACCCTGGACTCCAGCACACAGCCCCTTTCCCTCCTTGAGTCTAGAGTCCTCAGTTATTCCATCTCTCCACATCATCATCTCTGTCTCCATCTCTGGCATCACTGCTTCTCTGGATAGGGTCCCACATTCTTCCTTAATGGTCCTAGGGTCCTCTGCTCCTGGACTGCAAGATCAGCCATTGCCCTCATTTTGTTACAGAATATTTACCTTTACATTTACAACCGAAGACTTTCCTTTGCTTGTTTCCACTACGAATGCTCTCATAAACTGGTTGTTGATTTTAAGGCCTGTCTAAACTGTTCTGACTTACAGAGATCCTGTATAGGGTCTCCGAGGAGTGGCTGGTGGTTTGAATTGCCAGCCTTGTAGTGTGGATTCTTACTGTGGTAATGTAGGATCAGCATTGGACTGCAATGAATCACAAAGTCAGCAGTTCAAACACCGCTGCTCCTTGGAAACCCTATTCAGGATCCTTAGGGGTTGGAACTGACTTGATGGCACTTAACAACTTTGTAGTTAGTGGTATTGTGCTTATCCTACAGTGCTACACCAGGACTCCTCTGAAGCGAATAATAATGCTGCATAAGAACACAGTAGTGCCCATTGGGGTAGAGAGAGCCTGTTTATAAATTCACTCTGATGAAATACCATTTAAACAAAAAACAATCCTTTGATAAGGTACTAACCTTTTGAAAAACAGAAGAGATGTTCCAGGCAAAGATGACAGTACATTACCAAGAACATGAATATTTTATAACTATTTTTTTTATAATGAGTTCTTTTTACGGAGAAAACTATAAAGTACCACTAATTTTCTTGTACTAACTTTGGTTTAAGATAAACCAACAAAGAGAAAATAAATTATTCTAATTAATTAATTTCAAATTTGTAATGAGTCTTGTTTCTGTACTAAGGAACTTGAATCATTTTTGTCCAAATGTTAAATACAATGGCTGTTTATCTCAGTTACTGTAGTCCATACTCTCAGAAAATATTAAGGCTGTCCATAGCAGAATATCTTACCAGATAATTAAATTAATGTAGCTTGATTAAATTCTATCTTAGTACCATACAGCGTTTTAATATTTTAAATAATGCTGGTGATGCTACATTAGTATGTTTTATTAACTCTTTACAATAGTAGCAAATTTGTTTAAAAGTTTCTGCTTTCCAGTAAAATATAAGAAATCAAATACAAGCAATTGATTGTTTTAAGTTTAGGTGATCTGAGACAAAACCAAAGTGAGATCAAGGCTAACGCTAACCAGCCATACAATACAATTACACACAATTACTCACAGTGTATCGGTGTGGCACTGTAGGATGAGCGCTGCACTGCAAGGTTGCCAGTTGAAATCCACCAGCTGCTCCTTGGAATCCCTGTACAGGGTTACTATGAGTCAGAACCAACTTGAGGGTACTAAGCAACAAAATAATGCAATTACACAGTGGCAAGGCAAGGCAAGGCAAAAAAAAAAAAAAAACCAGTAATGAACAGAGCTAATTAACAGCTAAATGTGTGGCTGTCTAGAAATTTATTTTCTGACAAATATTTTCTTCAACATGTGATGACAGAAAAAATAATGAAATTTGTATTTAAGAGGCAACATCATGCGCTTATTTGTAAACACAATTTTATTAATGAAGAATCACCTGAGCAAACAAATGTATTCTTTGAGCTGTCTTTGAAATATTGAATCAATTTCAGTTGATTTAGTTCTTTTTGTTAGAGTGTCTGTACAGATGTCTCTTTATTCTGTCCAAGGATTATAAAGACCCTTTTCCTGAAGATTCCATTAGTTACTGTAGAATAAAAGGTATAGAAACTAAGGAAAGCAACAGATAATAACAGCTAATAAGTACTGAATATTTCACATATGATATACACAGATAAGACTTTTGGCTCCCATAAAGATTTACAGCCTCGTAAACCCTATGCAGAATCGCTATGAGATGGAACCGACTCCATGGCACACTACCACCACCATTATTGTTGTTGTTGTTGTTGTTAGGTGCCATTGAGTTGACTGGCACCACTATACACAGTGCAAACACTTCCATGCATTTTCCCTTCCAATCCTCACACCAACCTTGTAGATCAGGTAATATTTTATTAATGGAACTTAGTCTTGTTTCCATGTTCTAGAAACCAATTCAATACATAATTTCCAAAAACCCATTGCCATTGATCCTGACACAGGACATAAAAGAACTACCCCCATAGGATTTTCAAGGCTGTAAATCTAAATAGAAGCAGACTGTCATATCTTTCTACCATAGAGTGGCTGGTGGGTTCGAACTGCTGACCTTTTGGTTAGCAGTTAAGTTCTTTAACAATAGCACCAACAGGGATCATTTTCAATAAATAATAATAACTAACATTTACTGGATACTATTAAGATATATTTATAGCCAAGACTAAAAAAAAGTAACTGATAAGGCTACTTATGTACAACAAAACACCTCATGAGTTTGGGTTTTTTAATTTGGAGTTTTAGGGTCATGGTTTCATGGCACATCCTTGTGAGTTTTCCCCACAATGTGTTTAGTGCTTCTGTTCTAGTTCCTAGTTTGTTGCATAGTGTATGGGACTTCAAATTCACAAGCAAATTCTAAAAGCAAATTCACAAGCAAATTATAAAATGCCTATAAAGGCATAACCGCATTTCAAAGATCTTAAGAGTCTCCTGGGTTTTTTTTTTTGTTTTTTTTTTTTAATTTTAGAAATCACATTTATTTTGCATTTTACAACATATAGGTTGCAATATAAACCATGAATGGGATCATTTTCAGGAAGGTTTCACATGTGTCTGCTGTAACTATGAGCAAATCTGACATAGGAGAAGTCATGCAGGTTTCTGAGGATGCATCTGTTAGCGAAGCACAGGTTTGCTGGAAAAAGCAGGGGATTGGGAGTGAGCGTTGAGGAACTCATATCTTTTTTGACCTTCAGTTTCTCTATCTTAGAAGAGGTAGTGTTGGACTTAATCAATTTGAAAGTTCATTTAAAAATTTGTTGACACTCCAGTTGCGTTTCTTGCTATGAAATCATTTGACTTCTGTTCTCACCATTACTCTAAATTTCAGACTGAGTGAAGAGCCTGCGAAGCTATGCTTCCCCTGGAAGACCACCACTTCACTTTGCCAGGGAAGCTTCCTATGCAGGTTCTATTCTTATTTCATACACAAATGTTGCAGGCGGTATTCCCTGAAAAACAGAATATGAGACAGAGGTATAATACAGGAAGAAAAAGAAGCAGGATAAGTAATCAAGGGCTTCATAGCATCTAACACACACACATATTTTGTTTTCCTAGACTAAACAATGGGGCATCCTAGTCTTTTCTTGCTTGGTATTTCTCAAATGTATCTAATTGAGTTTGGTTTCTCCTATGTAATTACTTTGATCTTACTCACAAAACCACTTTTGAAAAACAAAGGACTTTGGGAGCCATGATGTCTGAAAAACAAAGGACAGGTGTTCAGATAATATCGTGGAGTTCCGATTTTCCTTGAAATTTTGTTGTTGTTGTTGTTATTGTAGTTCCTGATTCAGAAATTCCATGTCTGAGGTAGTTTATTTTTAAATATGATAACTTGAGGTATCTGTCATTCATTCCCATGCATTTTCATTCATTTGGATTTATTACAGACTTCTTTTCTAAAGGATCTGTCTTGACTCTTCTTCCAAATAATTATCTTTACCTAACACACAGTGTTCTTCATGATCTGATCCCTGTTTACTTAGAAAGCTTTGTCTTTCTCCAATCTCTGCCATACAAACCTAGAATCCAATTACACTGTGTGGTTTGTAATTCCCCAACAGTCTATGTCCTCACATGTCTTAAGTTTCAAGCCCTTCCATGTTCTCCCCATATGGGATATTGTACATCTGCGATATGCAGATGATACAACCTTGCTTGCTGAAAGTGAAGAGGACTTGAAACATTTACTTATGAAGATCAAAGAGCACAGCCTTCAATATGGATTACATCTCAATGTCAGAAAAACAAAAATCCTCACCACTGGCCCAATAAACAGCATTCTTATCAACAGAGAAAAGATTGAAGTTGTCAAGGACTTCATTCTTCTTGGATCAACTATCAACACTCGCGGAAGCAGCAGTCAAGAGATCAGACGACGTATTGCATTGAGCAAATCTGCTGCACAGGAACTTTTTAAAGCGTTGAAGGGCAGAGATGTCAGCTTGAGGACTAAGGTGCACCTGACCCAAGCCATGGTATTTTCAATAACCTCATATGGATGCAAAAGCTGGACAGTGAATAAGGAAGATCGTAGAAGAATTGATGCCTTTGAGTTGTGGTGTTGGAGGAGAATACTAAAAGTGCCATGGACTGCCAAAGGAACCAATAGATCTGTTTTGGAAGAAGTGCAGCCAGAGTGCTCCTTGGAGGCCAGGATGGCTAAGCTTCGTGTCTCATACTTTGGACATATTGTCAGGAGAGAACAGTCGCTGGACAAGGATGTCATGCTGGGTAAGATGGAGGATCAGAGAAAACCCCCAATGAGATGGATCAGCCAGGTGGCATCATTGATGGCATCAAGTGTGGCAGCGGTGGTGGGGCTGGCCCAGGATCGGACATTGTTTCGTTCTGCTGTGCATGGGGTCGCTATGAGTTGGTTCTGACTCGATGGCACCTGACAACAACAACAACAACTACAAGTTAACCTGATTGGCTACATTTTTTCCTTAAAGATTCAAGTCAATATCATTTTCTCTGAAAAATCATCTCTTGGCTCCCACATTCCAACCTGCCTTTAGTATCCTGCCCTATGTACAATCCCACAATAGACTGTGAAATTCTAATTTTGTATTTGTGTTTTTTCTTCATAATATATTTACTTATGTCTCCCTCCTAGATGGTAAGATATTAAAGAGGATCTTTTCTTTTTATGTCTTTCTAGCTCTGATATATATCTAGCACAACACTTAGGTTTTAAAAGGAAATAAAATATTTGTTAAATACAAAATAATTATTTAACAAAATATATTTATTTATACTGTTGTTAAGTGCCATCAAGTCAATTCCAACCCATAGTGACCCTGTACAGTGTTTCCAAGGAGTAGCTGGTGATCTTGAACCATGGATTTTGCAGTTCAAATGACTTTGCAGTCTGATGCGTTAGCCCACAGCACCACACCAGGACTCCTATTTATTTTTATTTGTTGTTGTTGTTAAGTGCCATCAAGTCAGTTCTGACCCACAGCAACCCTGTATTGGGTTTCCAAGGAGCGGCTGGTGAGTTTGAACCACCAATCTTGTAGTTCAAACAGCTTTGCAGTTTGGTGCATTAACCCACAGCGCCACACCAGGACTCCATTTATATAGGTATATAAAAAACACCATGTAAGAAAAGACAACTTTTTAGGGCTGTCTCTTTCTATTACAAACTAAAGACACAATACCCGATATTTTCCCCACTCAAACTTGTTCTTAATTTAAACTTTTTTCAAATTTTGTATTCTTTTCATTCTGTGCCACAGTAAGATATTTGGGCAGTGGTAGTTGCAAAAGCTCTAACCATTTAATTAGCCTTAAGCCAATGTAAAATTAGTGCTTACTTACTGTGTATATACTGTGGAATATGTGTAAGTATATTCTGTAAAACATGCGCTTTCATGAATAATTAGGTTGTCATATTTTTCTCTACTGTTATAAAACAAAGATGGAAAGTAGTGACTAAAAAGAGATACAGTTTAATGACCGCACAAAACAGACCACATACATTGCCTATGGTATGAACTTTTCTGTAACAAGCTTTGTTGCTTTTTCATCACTTTTCACACCCAGTTTAAGAAGGAATCTAAGAGCCCTATCTGCTGTGAATCCTGAAGTGAAGCATATCTGACATTTTCATGACAGAAAACGCAAAAGAACCTCTGAAAATTAATCTGCATATTCAAATTACCATATGCCCTGCCAAACTGTGTTCTGGGAAGAACCTGCTCACAGTAAAAAAATTTGGAAAATGTAAAGAATTACAATAAGTGGAAAAAGAGAACAGTAAGCCAAGGTGACTATTCTTTCTTCTTACACATTGAGTTTAAATATTTTGATGCTCTATTTTTAGGTAGATACTTAAGAACTGTATACGTTTTCATGTTAAATTAACTTATAATTCACTTTGTATAGATATAATAAAAAGGCATTATGTATAAATATCCGAGAAGATTACTGTGCAATCACTAGAAAACAGCCAACATTCAGAATTGCTAAAAATGATGAATGTGTGACTCTGGACACAATTAGAGTTTGTGAAATCAACCATGCCATTGTTCAGATGTTTGAACATATGTTTGAAAGCCCAGAGCATGTCTGTATAGAATTGCTCCCTATTGTAAAGCAATATTCTCTTCATTGTAAACTCATTTGTATTATCAAAAAAAGAAAGATGAAATTCACATATATCAGGTTAATTTACATTTAGATCATTTGAAATGCTGTTTTTAAAATGCTCTCTAATATGTCACTCTTTATATTTTTCTAGGCAATAACTTTCCACATTAATGTTTCATAAATCTGTGGATTACAATGATAAGCTTCTGCTTTTTAACTCTAAGGCAGAAATTTTGATACTAATCATGTCCCTCATACAAACTCAATTCACTCTACACATACACATATTTTTATCACATTCAATAAACACAATAATTCTTTATATTATTTTGTAACAGTGATACTTATCAGGTCTTGCATATATCATTCCAATCCATTTTCAATCCTGATCCATACTATTATACATCAAACTATTCTATTTTGAAATTATATATGGAGTTCTAATGTGGTGCTGTAGGATAAACACTGTACTGCTAACCCCAAGGTCTGTGGTTCAAACCCTCCCCGTTCCGAAAAAAACCAACAAAAGGTCATTGTGAGTCAGAACCCACTCACTGGCACTTAACAACAACAACATATATAGATACAGATATCTGTATCTATATTTCTACCTATCTATATGGAGTCCTGGTGTGGTGTTGTAGGCTAATGCGTCAGACTGCAAACTCATTTGAACTGCAAGGTCAGTGGTTCAAACTCACCAGCTGCTCCTTGGAAACCCTATACAGGGTCACTATGGGTTGGAATCGACTTGACGGCACTTAACAACCAACGACAACAATATGCATTGTATATGTATCACTGGAAAAAAAAATTATGTTTAATAAAGTGGAGGGTCAGAGAAAAAGGGGAAGACCCCAATCAAGATGGGTTGGCACAGTATCAGAAACAATGGGCTCAGGTTTAGCAATGAGGTTGGCCCAGGACCAGGCAGTGTTTCGTTCTGTTGTACATAGGATGCTCTGAGTCAGAATAAACTCAATAGCACCTAACAATGTTATACATATATATGAAGCTCTGGTAGCTTGTGGCTATGAGCTGGGCTGCTAAACTCAAAGTTAAAATTTCCAAACTACCAGCTGTTCCATGGGAGAAAAATGAGGCTTTCTGCTCCTGTAAAGATTTATAGCCTTGGAAACCCTATGCAGGGTTGCTATGAATTGGAACTGACTCCATGGCATATAACCACCACAATACACACACAGGACAAGTCAATAGTTTTCCACACTCTGGTTATATTAAAACACCCATCCATGTTTAGGGCTGATGACAGCACTGAGCTTGCATGTCAAATGCTCCTGTAAAATAGAAGTGTGACAGTGGATTCTGTGGCAAATCATTTGTAAATCAACCATAATTCTGCCTGTGAAATAATCTATGACAGACTTGGGTTTCAAAAAGTTTGTGCAAGTTGAAACAACTCGTAGAAAATCATCGATAGAAGCATTTGGACACATGCAAGCAAAATTTGTATTATACTTGAAGGTAAAGTTTCTTTAAAAAAAATCATTAGTGGTGACAAGACATAGATTCATCACTAAAAGCCTGAGAGTAAACGGCAAGAGTATTGAATGGAAACATCCTCAATCACTAACCAGAAAAAGTTCAAAAGTCCACCAGCAGTTGGAAAATCGATGCTTACGGTTTTCTGGGATTAACAAGGTCCAGTATTGGAACTCTATCAGGAAAAAGGTTCAACAATCGACAGTGCTCATTACAGTGAGATGTTCACTGAAGAGCTGAAGCTTAAATTTTGGATTAAACTCACAGGACTGCTATTCAAGGGCTTTGTGATTCTGCATGACAAGGCCTGCCCCACACCTCTGCCCACACTGCTGAAGCCCTGCAAAACCTTCATTTTGAGGTGTTAAATCATCCTTCCTATAGTACTGATCTTGCTTCATTGAACTTTCACCTGTTTGGGCCCTTGAAACTTTCACCTGTTTGGGCCTTTGAGAACAAAGATTCACCTCTGTGGAACAAGTGAAGACAGCAGTGCATTCATGCCTCGCAGTTAAGTTTACAACCTTTTTTTAATAATGCAATACTAAAGCTTGTTGACAGATGGACAAAATGCATTGAAAACCAAGATTATATCATAAAATGATGTATTTGTCTTCTCTAAAAGTAGATTAGACTTCCAGTTCAGGGGCAGGATAAGCGAAGAGACTCAGCAAAGTCTTTTCAGAGGAGGCGTGGAAAAACTAGGAAAGCCACTTTACCCAAACAGTCCTGGAGCTTTCAACTTAATATAAAGTAAGGGGAAATAGTTTCAGGGACCTACCAGTGGAGAAATCTGATTGGGTGATAAGAAACACAGCTATTTGAATCAATTGGGACTCTGCCTTAGGCCTACACACAGTCTTGGCAGTGGTCAGAGGACAAGATCACAGCCAGCCTGCTACAATGTGAGAACCACCCAGCAGCTTGTGGAAAAAGGTGTGACTTCTTTTTTCTTCCACTCTTGTGCTTGTCCCTGTCATTTCCTCTCTATCCAACCTGGATGTCTTCACAAGGGTGGGAGCACACCCCCAAAAGGATCCAGTGTTGTGCCCAGAGGGTAGAATTTTAAAACACAGCACAAAGAGGAAGTAGCTGAAAGTCCCAGCTGGCTCCAGAGATTAATAGTCCAATGGGTTCTATGACATCTGACTTTGGGATTTAGCCCTGAAGTTGGCTCTCCTACCTGGGCGGGAGCTTGTATTCCTGCCTTATCTAACAAGAGACAGCAGGTCTGGCCATACAGCCAAGCCGCATTTGAACCCTGTAAAACTCCAACATAAAAAGCCAACACCGACTACTATATACAAGAACAGGGTGTAAAGCCAACACCTGTTAAAAACACACTATAGGGAGAAGGGTGCAGTCATTTTGAGAAAGATGGTGTTGATGTGCAGACACCCAACCAATTGTGAGAGATAAAAGTGTGAACAATCTTACTTCCACTCATTCCTCATTCTTTGTCTGTGTACCTCCATGGCAGTGACTAGAAGGGGTGCCTGAGTGAGTGGACACCCGTACCTACCCCTGTAAGTTTTTACTGTAAATACATACTGGTCCTCTCAGCAAAGGCTACTGGACTAGTCTGCTACAGTTTTGTTTTTGTTATTGTTTTTACTTTAGTTTCTGTTTTCTGTCTTTTGGATCCCACTTTTTTCCTTGGAGTAGGAGCTGTCTCTACCTATATTACCCAAGAAGAGTCAGCAATTCTGGCCATATAGCCAAGCTACAAGCATACCCTATAATATCCCACCATCTAGGCAGGAGCCAATACCAATTGGTATACATTACATAGATAGCCAACACTTGCTAAGATGACTCTCAGTTGAGTATTAAAGGGAGTGAAAAGGGAATCCTACCTCTGGATCCACCACTCATCTGTCAGTTTGTCGTACTGTGGTGGCTTGTGAGTTGCTGTAATTCTGGAAGCTATGCCACCAGAATTTTAAATACCAGCAGGGTCACACATGGTGGACAGGTTACAGATGAGTTTCCAGACCAAGACAGACTAGGAAGAAGTAGGGCACTCAAAATGCGACTGGGGAAGAGCTGAATAGCAGAGAAACACTATTGGAGTAGAATTGGTGACAGCTCTTTCCTGAATGTTTGGTAAAATTCGCCATTGAATCCATCTGGGTCTGGACTTTTTTTGGTTGGGAGTTTTTATATGACCTGATCAATTTCTTCTTTTGTTATAGGTCTATTCTAGTTTTCTACTTCACTCTGTAATTTTAGGTATTTTTCTGAAAATGTATCTATCTCCTCTAAACTTTCAAACTAGTTGGAGTACAATTCCTCATAGTATTCTGTTACTACCTTTTTTATTTCCGCTGTTTCTGTTGTGACAAACACTCATGTGGTTTGTTAGGCATGTTATTTGTATCTTCTCCCTGTTTTCTTTTGTTAGGTTTAACAGTAGTTTGGCAATTTTATTAATCATTTCAAAGAACCAGCTTCTTATCTTGTTGATTCTTTCTGTAGTTTTACTATTTTCTGTCTCACTTATTTTTGCTTTAATCTATACTAGTACTTTTCTTTTGGTACTGTATGTTTACTTTTCTGGTCTTTTTATACGTGTTTGAGATGTTTTGTTAATGTGTTGATTTTAGTTCTTTCAGTTTTGGGAATGTGTGCATTTATTGCTATAAATTGTCCTCTCAACACTGCTTTGGCTGTGTTCCAAAGCTTTTGGTATCTTGTGTTTTCATTCTTATTTGTCATAAGGAAATTGTTGCAGTTTTTTTTTTTTTTAAATTTTGTCTTTTATTTGTTCAACTACCCAGTAGCTTTTAACAGAATGTTATTGAGTTTCCATCTATTTTACTTTATTTCCTTGATCTTCCTAATGTTGATTTCTAATTATATAGCATTGTGATCTGAGAAGATGCTTAATAGTATTTTGATATTTTAAAATTCATGGAGGCTTGTTTTGTGGCCTAACACATGGTCAATTCTGAAAAACGTTCCATGTACACTGGAAAAGAATGTGTACTGTGTTGCTGTTGAGTTGAATACTCTGTACACATATATGAGGTCAAGTTGATTGATTGTGCTGTTAGTCCTTCTGTGCCTTTGTACAGTTTGTTTCTGGTTCTATCCTTTTTCAAAAGTGGTGTATTAAAATTTCCCACTGCTATTGTACATTTGTCTACTGCTTTCTTCAATTCTATTAGGGCTTGCACTGTATATTTGGGGACTATTTCATTGGGAGCATATATATTTATTATTGTTATGTCCTCTTGTTCAATTGAGATAATGTCTGTCTTTGTCTCTTACACTGGTTTTCGCCTTAAAGTTTATTGCATCAGAGATTAGTATTTCTGCTCCTTCTCATTTTTTATTGCAATTAGCTTGGTATATATTTTTTTCAATTCTTTAACTTTTAATCTGTTTATGTCTTCATGTGTCAGGTATGTTTCCTGCAGACAGTGTATTGAAGGAGACTGTTTTCTTATCCATTCTCCCACTCTCTGTCTCTTGACTGGTGCATTTAATCTGTTGACATTCAGTGCAATTATCAATAGGTATGAATTAATTGCTGTAATTATATTTGCTTTTTTGTGGTGCTGCTGGTTTTTTTTGTTATGCACACCTTCCTGTTCTGAGTTCATTTTTTTTGTATTTTTACTTGTCAGATTCTTAATAGTTTTAATGTTTCCCTGTTCTTGGATTTTCCTTTTCTTGATATGCTGTGAACTATTAATTTATTTGAGGTCACCTGATATTCTATTAACTTTTTCTTCCTTTTAAAATAGTCTGTTTCATGCTGAACTCTATGTGATCTCCTCGCTACCTGGATCTCTGTTCCTATATGTTTCCCTTCTTTCACATTGTAGTTGTTTTGATCATGACTGACCTCCCAGATTTCCTTCTGGTTACAAATCAGGCTGCTAACCTCAAGGTCAGAGGTTGAAAACTACCAGCTGTTCAATGGAAGAAAGATGAAGTTTTCTGTTCCCATAAGTATTTACAGCCTTGGAAACCCTATGCAGGGTTACTAAGAATTAGAACTGACTCCATGGTACTCCACCACTATCAGTTTTGTTCTGCTCCGTTTGTCCCATCTCTCAACTAAGTTCTAGGTTGTGTTTTCACATATGTGAATCTATGGTGGTTGTCTGTTCTTGTTGATTCTCCCATTAGGATTTTTTTTAAGAACTGAGTTGGTTTTTACAAAGTCCCTTAACTTCTGTTTATCCTGGAATGCTTTGATTACATCATCATATTGGATCGACAATCTTGCTGGGTAAGTGATTCTTGGATGGCTTTTTTTGTTTTTCCTTTCTTTCATGGTTTTATACGTGTCTCCCCATTGGCTTCTTGCCTGTGTGGTTTCTGCTGAAAGATCAGAACTTAATATTATTTGCTTGCCTGTGTAAGTAATATTCCTCTTTTCCCTAGGTGCTTTCAGGATTCTCTCCTTGTCTTGATTTTGGACAGTTTGTTTATGATCTGTCATAGTGAATTTCATTTGAAGTCTATTCTTGCAGGGGTTCATTCAGCTTCTTGAGTGCTTATCTTCTCATCTTTCAGGATGTTAGGGAAATTTTCTTACAGCAGATCTTCAACAATCTCCTCTGTGCTTTTCTGTGATTATTCTAGTTCTGGGATTCTCATCACCTGTAGGTCATTCCTTTTCATGCTGTTCCTCACTTGTTTTAGATTTTCTTCAGATTTTTTTTTCCATTCTTTTTTCTGCTTGCTCTTATATCTTAGCAATATGGAGAGATTTGTCTTCAAACTCATTGATTCTGACTTCCATCCCTTTAATTCTATTCCTTTGCCCTTTCAGTGTATTGTCATTTTTGATAGTTAGTATTAATTGTCCCGACCTCTTTTTGCAGGTTTTGAATTGTTTCCAATGCTATTTCTATCAAGTTTGATTGTTTCTATAGAACTTTTTTGACTTCTTCTGCATTTTCCTCAACCTTTCTGTGGAACATTTGGATGCACCACAATATAATTCTCCTCAATTCCTTAGGAGGCAGTCCCAAAGCCTGCCCTCCTTCCAAATGAAATTCTAGGTCTACCACTAGCTTATTTGTTTGAACTACTCTGTCTTATACCCGACCAAGCAGGCTCAGGGGATGGTTCCAGAACTCTGAACCACATATAAAGGAATATTTAGAAGGTTGGAAGGCTTGGAGCTGGGGAATTTTGGCAGAAGCAAGAAATCTATTGCTTTAAAGTCTGGGATGTTCAGCTGCTCCAGGAGCCACCATCTGGGGTGAGAACAAGCAGGGGAAGGATCAAAGAGGCCACAGACGCCTGGCAGACCACTGAGATAAAGGTGTGAACCTTCTTTTCTTCTGGTATCTGTTCATTGATCCCTTACTGTCTGTGCACCTCCATTCTGGTGACTATAGGGGTGCCTCAGCGAATGGGCACCCCAGCCCCACCCTCGGAGGGTTCTACTACACATGCACACAGATCTCCTTGAAATTTAAAGAGACAGTTTCCAATTAAAACCAAATGGCCACAGCAGGCCCTTAACTGTTTACCACTAGAAAAAAGGCCTGAATGGGGATTATGGGGCAGGACAAGCAGACAAAAAAAGGAAATAAGCCAAAAATTAAATCCTAAATTCCGTCATAGTTCGGTCAACAAGAACATGGAACACTGGGCCAAGAGGGCTCACGAGATAGTGTTGGAACTCTGAAACAAATATAAAGCTATGTTGGAGGATTGGAGGGTTTACAGCTGGGAAATTTGAAGGGAATCCAGAAATCCATTGTATTCTGGATCAAGACACTGAGCAGTTCCAGGAGCTGCCATCTTGGGAGAGAACATCTTGATTCTATCTTGATTGGATTGACATCAAAATTTAAAGTGACAGTATCAACATAAAACCAAACAGCCACCACTCATCTGTCTGTCGTGCTGTGGTGGCTTGAGTTGCTGTGATTCTGAGGGCTATGCCACTGGTATTTTAAATAACTGGCTGGGTCACCCATGGTGGACAGGTTTCAGATGAGCTTCCAGACAAAGACAGACTAGGAAGAAAGAGTGACAAACTACTTCCGAATTGCTGGTCAGTGAAAATGCTATGAATAGCAGAGAAACATTGTCAGATACAAGACCGGAAGGTGGGAAGGCACTCAGAATGCGACTGGGGAAAAATATGCCTCCTCAAAGTAGAGTTGACCATGATGACGTGAATAGAGTTAAGCTTGGGGGAGAAAAGTGCACGGAACCTTCATTTGCTGATGGGCCACCACTCAAGATGAAGAGAAACAGCTGTAAACATCCATTGAAAATCGGAACGTGGAATGTACGAAGTATGAATCTGGTAAAATTGGATGTTGTCAAAAAGGAAATGGAACTCATCAACATTAATATCTTAG
>NW_006408537.1:14302834-14304585 GCF_000296735.1 Chrysochloris asiatica | reverse complement strand
CTAAGCTTCATCTCTCATACTTTGCACATATTGTCCGGAGGAAACAGTCGCTGGAGAAGGATGTCATGCTTGGTAAGATGGAGGGTCAGAGAAAAAGCGGAAGACCCCCAACGGGATTGATCAGTCAGGTGGCATCATTGATGGCATCAAGTGTGGCAGCGGTGGTGGGGTTGGCCCAGGATCAGACATTGTTTTGTTCTGCTGTGCATGGGGTCGCTATGAGTTGGATCCGACTCAATGGGACCTGACAACAACAACAACTCTGTCTTATTTCTATACATGAACAGACATTCCTATTGCTTTTTAGGCATTTTGGTGCTAAATTGAATTTTCAATAATTAGATGAATGTATGTTGATGTATTCTTAAGCCCTCTGATTGCTGCCTGGTAGATGTGATCTGGAGATGGGCCTTTCTTTTCACTTATCTTACTTCTCAACTCATTGAATTTTGCAGATGATGATTATTTACACTGTTCTGCTGTATAGCAGCTGGTATTGTTTCTTGCCCAGATGGTGGGATTTTATATGGTACAATTGTAGCTTGGTCATGTGACCACAATTGCTGTCTCTTATTGGGAAAGGCAAGGTGAGATAGAACCTTCCCCAAGATAAAGAGGGACTAAAAAAAAAAAAGAAAGAAAGAAAACAGACTGGACACTAAATCCAAAGAACCGAAACAAAATAAAATAAAGCAACAACATCAACAATGAAAAAAAATCTGTTATCAAAATATGAGTAAGACTTTAGTGCCCTTTTATTTGGCTTCTTACCTTCAAAGCTGCCTGAGAAATCTCATAGCACCTTATGATGTAAGTCAAGGTTGTTGTTTGTTTGTTTTTTTTAATACCCTTTTTCCTCCTTTTTTGCCTCCTCAAGCCTACTCAAGTATTTCTCCTAGTGAGAACTAGCCAGTGCTGGCCAGGTCCATTTTGGAAGACACTCCCATTTTAAGCTGTTCCTGTTGACTCTTCTTGCTTCTTCAATTCTGTGCCCAGTGATTCTTGCTGTGCAGGTCCTTGTATGTGCATAGAACCTTCCTTGGGGTTGTTCACTCACTCAGGTATCCCCTTTGGTTCCCAGAGTGGATGTGGCAGACAAAGGAAAATAAAAGAACCAAAAGGAAATGTTCACATCTTTATTTCTGAAGATCGGTCTGTGATGGGATTGTCCTCCTGACCTTCAATCTGTGCCTTCCCATTCAAAATGGCTGCACCACTAGGACTAATTGACTACCACAAATCCGAAAACACTTCCTTTACTGTCTCTTCCACTCCTAACTCACTTGTGGTAAGCCTTTGATCATTCTAATTATCTCTTTATATGAAGTTTAGAGTTCCAGGACAGTCCTTTGAACTTGTTTCATCCAGTATTTTGTTTTATTACTGACAGAGGTCTGCGCAGCCTTTCTCCGCAATCTGCCACCAAGCCCCACCTCCCAAACTTTGCCCCAATTTTTAAAAAGAATATAAGTGCACACCACAGATTTAAAGCCCAGAGGAAGATACTATATCAATCTAGAATTAAGCCATTGTGATTAATTTTATTGTTACCAAGCATTTTTGGAAAAAATGCTATTGTATCTACTTACCTGTTTGAAACAAATTAACATATTTTAAGAAGTCAAAGAAAAACCATAAATTATAAGTAGTAGTGCTAATTAAATGTTTAAAATACCAGTGGCATAGCTTTCAGCATCACAGCAACTCACAAGCCACCACGGTACGACAAACTGACAGACGAGTCTCAATGT
>NW_006408537.1:14284649-14302422 GCF_000296735.1 Chrysochloris asiatica | reverse complement strand
TCCTTGGAGGCCAAGATGGCTAAACTTCATCTCTCATATTTTGGACATATTGTCAGGAGGGAACAGTCGCTGGAGAAGGATGTCATGCTTGGTAAGATGGAGGGTCAGAGAAAAAGAGGAAGAGCTCCAATGAGATGGATTGGCCAGAGACTCAAGTGTGGCAGCTATAGTGAGGTTGGCCCAGGATCGGATATGTTTCGTTCTGCTGTGCATGGGGTCACTGTGAGACAGTTCTGAATCAATGGCACCTGACAACAAACATGGCCAGGAACATACTGTTGAACAGTCCATCAATTGCTCACATGCAAGTCAATTGAAGCTGAAAATAAGGAAAACAAATGCACAAGAGTGAAAATATGACCTTGAATATATCCCAGCTGAATTTAGAGACCATCTGAAGAACAGATGTGCATTAGACACTAATCACCAAAATACTTGAAGAGTTGTGGGATGACATAAAGAATACCTTAAAGAAAAAACAGAAAAGGTCATTAAAAATACAGGAAAGAAAGAAAAGAAAACACAAAGTATTATAATGAAATATGAAAAGACCTGGAGTTAGGAAATCAAAAGAGAAAAACACACACAGCATTTCTTAAGCTGAAAGAACTGGAGAAAAATTTCAAGCCTCATTTTGAAATATCGAAAGATTCTATCCACTCCTTCGACATCCTATTCAGAATTGCTATGAGTCGGAACCAACTTGATGGCAATTAACAGCAATACGAGCAAATGTAGAAAGATGCAGAAAGCATCAAAAGAAGAAGGAAGGAATACACAGTCAACATACCAAAAAGAAATTGGTCAGTATTCAACCAATGTTGTTGTGGTTATGTGCCGTGGAGTCGGTTCTGACTCATAGTGTCCCTGTATAGGGTTTCTGAGGCTGTAAATCTTTACAGGAGCAGAAAGCCTCATCTTTTTCTCATGAAATGGCTGGTAGTTTCAAACTGCCGACCTTGAAGTTTGCAGTCCTGTTCATAATCACTACACTACCATGGCTCCTTAGCATATGATAAAGAATCAATGGTACTGAAAAGAAGAAGGCATTGGCAAAAAACAAGGTTCCAGAAAAAACTCCTTCAAAAACAATTGACAGAATACAAATAGAAATCTATCAACAAACTGACGCAGCACTGGAAGCATTCGTTCATCTAGTTAAAGAAATTTGAAAGACAGTTACCTGACCAACTTATTGGAAAAGATCCGTATGTGTGCCCATTCCAAAGAGAGGTGACACGACAGAATGCAGACATCATTGAAAAATATCATTAATGTCACATGTAAGTATGTTTTGCTAAAGATAATTCAAAAAGTTACAACAGTACGTCAGGAGAGGATGTGGAGCTTGTGATATCATTGCTGATGTCAGATCAATCTTGGCTGAAAGCAGAGAATATCAGGAAGATGTTTACTTGTACTTTATTGACTATGAATAGGATTTTGGTTGTATGAATCATAACCAACTATGGATAACGTTGTGAAGAATGGGTATTTCAGAGTGCTTAATTGTGCTCCTGAGGAAACTGCGTATACCAAACAGCAGTTGTTACAGCAGAAGAAGGGGGAATGCTGATTATTTAAAATTGGGGAAAGTTGTGTGCCAAGGTTGTACCTTTTCACCATACTTACAGAAAACAAAAATCCTCACCACTGGACCAATAAATAATATCATGCTAAGTGGAGAAAAGAGTGAAGTTCTTAAAGATTTCATTTTGCTTGAATCTACTATCAACTCTTATGGAAGCTGCAATCAAGAAATCAAACGACATATTGCATTAAGCAAATCTGCTGCACAAGATGTCTTTAAAGTGCTCAAGAGCTATGATGTCAGTTTGAGGACTAAGGTACACCTGAACTAAATTGTGATATTTTCAATCATCTCATATTCATGTGAAAGTTGGACAATGTATAAGGAAGACTAAGAATCAATGCACTTGAAATATGGTGTTGAAGAAGAAAATTAAAAATACCTTGGACTGCCAGAAGAACAAACAAATCTGTCTTGGAAGAAACACATGCAAAATACTCCTTAGAAGCCAGTATTGTGAGATTTCATCTCCCATACTTTGGCCATGTTATTCAGAGGGACCAGTCCCTAGAGAAGCATATCATACTTGGTAAAGTGAAGAGTCAGTGAAAAATAGGAAGATCCTAAAGATGATGGATTAACCCAGTGGCATCAGTGATGGGCTCAAATGTAAAACAATTTTGAGGATGGTGTAAGACTGGGTAATGTTTCTTTCTGCTGTTCATAGATAGGATCACTATGAATCACAAGGGACTCCACAGCACCTTACAATAACACCAATGTATGTCACTTGTGATTTAATTTTTGCACATTTACTTCTAATTTCCTTCCTATTTTCCCCATAATTATGTTCACAAACATAATGTACCAAATTAAAATATCTCTGGTGGTTCTTTAGGGTAAACACAGGATTACTAATGGAAAGGTCAAGAGTTCTAATCTATTTGCCACTCATCAGAGAAAGATGAGATCTTCTTTTCCCAGAAAAATGTACAGCCTGAGAAATACTATATGTTGTTGTTAAGTGCCATTGAGTCAGTTCCAACTCATAGCAATCCTGTATAGGGTTTCTGAGGAGCAACTGGTGAACTTGAACTACTAACCTGGAATGGAATTGAAGGAGTGTGTTTAACATTCAAAAGTTCATTCAACCAAAGCAATATCCAGTGTGTAAATTATGACACATGGCAGCCCCTAGTGTTGCAAAGTAGAACGGGTCTCCATAGGATTTTCCAGGTTGTGACCAAAAGCTGATCACCACACGTTTCTCCTAAGGTACTTCTGGGTGGGTTTGTATTTCCAGTCTTTCTGCTAGTAGTCAAGCACTTAACTATTTATACCACCCAGGGATTCTCATTAAGATAAACTGAGCATAAATTTACATGCAGCACAAAATACTTGTCACATATCATAATCACTGATTTTAGGTTCATATTTATACTCCGCATCTTTTTTGTAAGTTTGGTCATATCGCAAGTTATCAGGGTCCTACACTTATATTTGAATACCCATTTGAGTTACTATAATATGGAAGCTCACCAGCTGCTTCTTGGAAACCCTATATAAGTTTGTTATGGGTTGGAATTGACTCAATGGCACTTAACAACAACAACAACAATATTCCATCATTTTTTCTACTATTCCATGTCTAACTTTTCCAAAAGACAGTTAGGAATGCTGAATATTTTAATGAAGAAAAAAGATTATTCTAAAGAGAGTTTGACATCACCCACTAATATTTACTGGTTCCAAAACATAATGTGTTCCTTTAGCTGTATAATAATGTAATAAAATATGTATTTAATATTCTACAAATTACTTTAAAGTCACCCAAAATACATAAGTGACTTAAACAGGCTGCATAATGTTATAACCAATCATGTAAGAAACCAGATAGAAATTTTCCTGCTATAAATTCTGGATACCTCATAACCACACAGCAGAATGACAAAGATTCTTACAGAGATAAGGATTGTACGTAACACAAGAACATTAATGCTATGGTGAAATTAGTGTCCTTCAGATCCAAAACTGAGCTGGCTGATGAAAAATCATTTTAATAATGAGGCTTTACTCCATAATACTGCACAGCTGACATATTTTTCCATCAGGAGAATGACAGAAGACTCTCAAAATTTCCACATACTTTCATCAGCTGTAAAAACAGTATTAAAAACTTGGCATAAATCTAACATCTGAAGAAAACCTTAATGAATTCTGCCTATTCTCCAGAAATAGCCCATTTTCTTCTTCCTACCTTATCACATCTTCTGTTCCCTAAATGTCATAAGTTACAAATATGATAAAAGTCACAAAAGTCCGTCAAGTTAACTATTCTATCAAAAGTCATTGTCCAGTGATAATCTGGCAGTTTTCAACACATGTCAGTTGAAATTAAATAACCAAATCAAGCCTTATGGCAGAGAAGTGGTTCAAAAAAGTAAATTATTTAAATAACAAACTCATAAGAGGAACCCTTGAGAAAACTGATGCTCTCAAAATTCTTTCAGTAAGAAAATACTTTGGAATACAAAGCGAAAAGTCAAATGTATTGTGAATTCTATTATATTGGGCTATTAAATATAAAGTAAGAATGACACCAAAAACTAGTGCATGATTATAATTTATAAACTCCTAGGAGCTCTGGTAGCGTAGTGGTTACGAATCGGGCTGCGAACCTTAAGGTCAGCAGTTCGAAACTGCCAGCCGCTCCGCGGGAGAAAGATGAGGCTTTCTACTCCCGTAAAGATTTACACCCTCGGAAACCCTGTACAGGGTCGCTATGGGTCGGAACCGACTCGACGGCACTTAACAACAACAACAAAGTTTATAAATGTATTGTTTTTATAATTTTAAAGTTTTTCAAGAAGATAAATTCTTAATCAGATATTTTTATCATCTATTTTAAGTCTTTATTCATTTTTAGATTGGGTTTCATTACGTATTTGTTGTTTGCTTATTTTTTGCAAGTGGGCTGCATAACAATTACTTTATCAAAATAAGAATCTATGTGCAAAGCTGGTCAATTTCTACAAAACGTTCCAAATCATTAACATATTAATCATGAGGTTATTTTCTCTGGGAAGTAGAATATAATAAGTTAATCAACTTATTGGTAAGGCCATTTGCAGTTTCTCATTGGCAATGAATTTTTTTTTAAAAAGTCTTTTTAAGTAAATCAGTATCTTTTGAAACCTGTTCTAAACACAATATTGTAATAAATAAATATGATAAACATAATGTTACAATAAATATGTTTCTGATGACATAATATTGTGCTACTATGCTTTCATGCTTCAGCATCATGTGATTCTACCGTATGAACTAAATGTATATCAGCAGTTCCACGTAACACGATGATTTAGAAAGTGTGTACACCTTACAATGACTTCAGAAGATGTCCTAAAAGGAACTGCATAGACAATATTTTTAACCCTAGTTCCCTAATCATTATAGGAAGGAAAATTAATTTTAAAATACCTGTCAATGTGGGTTTTACTTTAGCGGAGTTCCAAGCAACAGAATTTTGACAACCTGCAAATTTAATTTTTCATCCTGGATTCAAATAAATTGCATTCAGTGGTCTCAAGAAAGTGTTCAGATTGAAATCAATGAGATCATCATCATCTGTATGATGGTTTAGATATTTATACTAAAAAAATGTAATTTAGCATGTATGTATAAAATTTGTCATATTTATAAAGATTAGAACATAATAAATGGTTATTATTTTTAATTTGAGAAATGAAGGAGTAACAAAAATATGACCAAACTTAATTTATAGACCAAAAAATTTGAATAAGTTTGTAACAAAATAAAATTATGCAAATCTTTTTTGTTTCTATGGATATAAAATGTTTTAGATGGTTTTAAGCATCCCACTGTAAATGTTAATTAAAAGTAGAAGCATGAACTATGAAGAATATATTTAATGTTTTTCCAACATTTTATTATGAACATTTTCAAAATACAAAAAGCTGAAAGGATTTTAACCCCTGTATGCTACCATCTAGATTATATCATTTGATATGCTGGTGGGACTGTAGGATAAGCACTGGGTTGCTAACAATAAGGTTAGCAGCTGAGCCAACCAGAGAAGAAACATAGGTTTTCTACTATGGAAAAGATCTACAGCCTCGAAAACTGGTTTGTTATGAACCAGAACAGACTTCAAGACTCTAACACAAAACATATTCTATCAGTAACATATTATCTTGCTAGTTTTGTTGCATCTATCACCATTATCTCAGTATATGTGTCCATTTCAAAGTTGTGGATATCACTACACAATACTTAAACACTGTGTTTGTTGTTGTTATACTTTAAACACACAGTAACCCTCAGTAGTGTAGGAGCAGATGGTGGCTTTGAACAGCTAACCTTGTGGTTAGCAATCCAGTACTTGTCCTACAGTGCTACACCAGGACTCTCCTAAACACTGTATTGTTGTTGTTGTTGTTTAATGCCGCTGAGTTGGTTGCAACTCATATCCACACTTTTTGACGTGCTTGAGGAGCAGTTGGTGGGTTTGCACTGCTGATCTTGAGACTAGCAGTCCGGTGTTTATTCTACAGTACCACACCATAGCATGGAGATAATTGCAGTTCAATATTTGCTTGTAGGTAATCTACCTATTCTTAGGTAAGATTCACAGACAATGAAATGTTAAAATATTCCTTGTGCCACCAGAGGAATTTTGACCAATGTATATACCTGTATACTGCAAACCTATACAGATATAGAACACTGCCCAAGCAACTTTTTGTTTGTCCATTCCCAATGATTCTTTCTCCACTGCCCAGAGCAAATGTTAGGATTTTTTTCCACTGTAGAGTAGTTTTGCCTCTCCTATGACTTCTAAAAATGGAATCATGGAGTATATATGTACTATTTTGGATAAGGCTTCTTGAGATTCATCCATGTTTTTGAATATATCAGCAAGTCATTACTTTTTCATTGTACGCTTCTGCCCCTATTGATAGGTATATAGGCTGTTTCCAATGTTATGACTATATGGAGACAGGTCACATGACACATTTCTGTAAAAGTCTTTTGAGGAACATATATTTTCATTTCTCTTGGGTAAATTTCAAGAGTGAAATTGACAGGTCATGGGGTAGATTTATAAGGTTTAGTCTTACAAGAAACTGCTAGACCTACTTTCACAGTGATTGCAAGTACTTTTGTTTGTAATGTAAAAAAAAAAATGTTTGAAAAACACCAATTTGAAGCAACAAACTTCAAAATAAATAACATGACACTCTTAGGAAAAATAGTTCATATGCTAATATACATGTTTCTATAAGAGACAGATAAATTGCTCTCTCCACTCAGTCTTTTTTAATTGTATGTTGTACATTATTAAGATATAAATACTTAAATCACATATTCAATGCCAGATATTTCAGCTTCAAAGGATTCATTTTTTTTACATCAAATCAAAAGTGATTTATTCTTAATTTAGAAAGTTGTCTTGTTACTCATATAATTTATCTTAGATACTGATTGCATTAAAAATTGATAGCAATCATTGGCATCATAATTTCAATTTGTACTTTGGATTTAGTGTCTTTTTCTCTTCTTCCTCAGAGCACTTATCCATTCATTCATAAATTTACTCACTTACTTGATGATAATAATGATATATGGAATATCTACTATGTATCAGATTTTGTTCTAGATATAGAATGAAGCAAATATAATATTGTTCTAGATATAGAATAAAGCAAATACAATATATTTACAGTTGCTGTTGCTAAGTGTCATCAAGTCATTTCCCACTCAGAGAAACCCTGTATAGGGTTTCCAAAGAGTGACTTGTGGGTTTGAACCAACGACATTGTATCAAGTAGTCCAGTGCTTATTCTACAACAACACACCAGGACTTCATGTTTACAGTATTTATTGCTATATCTCTAAAATTATTTCCTATTATTATTGAATATTTTTAATGTTACTCTTTTACAAAAAGGTAGTGATTACAAATCGGGCTGCTAACCTCAAGATCAGCATATTGAAACTACCAGCTGTTCCATGAGAGAAAGATGAAGCTTTCTGCTCCCATAAAGATTTACAACCTCGGAAACCATGTACAGGGTCGCTAAGAGTCATAACCAACCAATAAACTTTTATAAAAACATATTCATCCCTTGCCTTCTCCAACTCTGTTTCCCATTTTATAATGTGACCTCTTTATAAAAATCTGATCAAGTCAGCAATTTCAGCATAATCTGAGATAAGTCACGTATGCACTGAGTTTTATTACCTTCCAATGAACTGACTGGACTCTGGGCTAACAGAAATGCTGTAACTGTCAAATCTATTCTGACTCATAGACAGACACTTCCACCTGTGGCTGAATAGAATTAAATTCCATAGGGGTTTTGATAGCTGATTAAAGGACCATGAATAATTCTCCAGAGACCTGAAATTTTCCTAGTGTGTGACTGTTTTACCAATACCCTGATGCTCAAATCAGACGTTTCACTTCCTCTTCTTCACACTCCAGTTGGTGACTGGTGTCCTGTCCCAAGGACACTGATTCTAAGGATCAGATTGCGCTCCACCAGACAGGAGCAATATTACTGAAAACTTACCCACCATTTGCAACCTATTAAGCTTCTATTCAAAACCATTCTACCCTGCTCATGGCCCAGTCCTGAATTCCTACTCATTATAGCATATTCTGGCATTAATATCTGTATCTGGTGACATTTCTTCAAATGAATTATCAGACATGCTACTTGCTTAGTTCTCTAGAGCTGCTATAGCAGAAATATCACAAGTGGGTGGCTTTAACAAATAGAAATGTGTTCTCTCACAGACAAGCAGTCCAAACTCAGGATGACAGTTCTAAGAAAAGTATCCATCAGTCCTCAGGAAAAGTCCTTGTCATACTGCGACATCTGAGGGCCCTGTGTTCCTTGGAGATCTACATGTGTGTTTGACATCAATCTTCCCCTTGAGTTGGCAAGACAGGTCCAATGGAAGCGTCTGCTCCTGACTTTTCTTTTTTGTGGTAGTCAGGTTCTTCTCGCTTTGCTTCCTTCTCTCTCTTTTTGTCTCTTGCTACATAAAAAGTTATACAGGCCACGCTCCAGGGAAACTCCCCTTACTTGGGATTTGGACTCAATGACCACAGACAGAGGCTAGGTTTTATAGAATATCACAAAATGAAGGATAATTGAAAAATAAGGAGAACATGTGGCCTAGCCAAGTTGACACATATGGTTTGGGAACACAATTTAATCCATGGCAGTACTTCTGCAGAGATCAGGCTGTCCAGGTCTAGAGCACCACCATTTGTCGGTGGTACTGTCATAGCTTGCATGCTGCTGTGATGCTTAAACATGCACCATTGGTATTATTAAACACCAGCATGGCCATCCATGGTGGATAGGTTTCCGCTGAGCTTCTAGACTAAGACAGACAAGGGAGAAGGAAAGGCTGACTACTTCTGTATGTTTTTGGTCACTAAAAACTTTATGAATAACAGCAGAACATTGTCAGATATAGTGCCAGAAGATGGAAACATTATGAAAAGCACCAAAATATTGTCAGATATAACGTTGGAAGATAAGCCCCTCAGGTAGGAAGGCACTTAAAATACAACTGTAGAAAAGTTGACTTCTTAAAATAGAGCTGACAACAGTGACACACATGGAGTAAAGCTTTCAGCACCTTCAATTGTTAATAAGGCATACCTCAAAATGAGAGAAACAGCTGTAAACATCCATTAGTAATCAGACATGAAATGTATGAACTATGAATCTAGGAAAATTGGAAGTTGTCAAAAATGAAATGGGATGCATAAAAATCAGTATCATAGGCATCTGTTGTTGTTGTTGTTAATTGCTGTCAAATCGGTTCTGACTCAAATTGCAGCTCAAATAGACCTTGGGGTCCAGCACATTATCCTGCAGCACCACACCAGGACTCTTATACTAGGCATTGCTGTTATGTGCCGTGGAGTCGGTTCCAACTCATAGCGACCCTGTACAGGGTTTCCGAGGCTGTAAATCTTTACGGGAGTAGAAAGCCTCATCTTTCTCCTGTGGAATGCTGGTAGTTTCGAACTGCTGACCTTGCAGCTCACAGCCCAATTCGTAACCACTACGCTACCAGAGTTCCTCATACTAGGCATTGTTGTTGTTGTTGTTGTTGTTAAGTGCCGTCGAGTCGGTTCCGACCCATAGCGACCCTGTACAGGGTTTCCGAGGGTGTAAATCTTTACGGGAGTAGAAAGCCTCATCTTTCTCCCACGGAGCAGCTGGTAGTTTTGAACCGCTGACCTTAAGGTTCACAGCCCGATTCGCATACTAGGCATTAGTGAGCTTAAATGGACCATTTTGAATCTGACAATCTAAAATGGCTTACTAGGATGAACATGAAAAATTCAAGAAGCATGGAATATCAATCATAAAATTTTTTTCAAGATCTACCTTGAAGTATAATACTGTATGTGATAAGATAATATCCATATGCCTACTATGCAAACCAGTTAACACCACTATTATAAAAATGTACATCCCTACCACTAAAGCCAGTGATGTTGAAATTGAAAATTCTACCAAATTCTTCAGTCTGAAATTAATCAAGCATGCAGTCAAGATGTGTTTGTTGGCAATTACTGGCAATTGGAATGCAAAGGTTGAAGAAAAAAAAAGTAAAGATGAGTAGTTGGAAAATACAACCTTGTGGATAGAATTTTGCAAGATTATTGAAATACTTTTTTTTAATAACATAAAAGACAACTATACGCATGGACCTCATCAAGCAGAATACACAGAATCAAGTTGACTACATCTGTGGGAAGAGATAGTGAAAATGTTCAATACCCTCAGACAAAAAAGAGCCAGGGGTGGACTGTGGAACAAACCATCAACTTCTCGCATGCAAGCTCATACTGAAGCTGAAGAAAGTTAAAATAAGTTCATGAGAGCCAAACTATGACCTTGAACATATCCAATTTGGTTTTAGAGATAGTCTCAAGAGCATATTTGATGCATTAGACAATAAGGACTGTAGACGAGACTAGTTCTGGGATGGCATCAAAGCACCATACATGTAGAAAGGAAAATATCATTAAAAAGACAAGAGAGAAAAAACAAACCAAAATAGATGTTAGAACATATTCTGAAACTTTCTTTCTAGCTTAGAGATGCTAAAACATATGGGAAAGATGAAGAGGTTAAGGAGTTGGACAGAAAATTTCAAAGGGCAGCTCAAAAGTCAAACTCTTTTTTGGATTATTGTTTGAAATGTGCAAATATTATTTGAATTATTATAATGAAATGTGCAAACACCTGGAATTTAAATAATAATTTCTCAAGCTGAAAGAACTGAAGAAACAATTTAAGCCTAGAGTTGCAATACTGAAGGATTTTATGGCAAAGTATTGAATTATAGGAAAAGCATTAAAGGAAGATGGGTAAAGGAGAAGAGCCAGAGTGGAATGTGGGACCCTATTCAGAGAAGCAGTGACACCAGAGATGGAGGCCGAGATGAGACCATGGAGAAAGACAGCAGATGAGGAATCTAGACTCATGGAAAGAGAAAGGCTGTGTGCTGGCACCAGTTGCTGTTGGCCAGGGGTCAGGCTTGCAGAATATGTCCTTTGGTTGTTTAAATGATTATATGTATATATATATCCAAGTGTTTTTTGTACACCCCCCAAATATATATATAAAACCCAGAGGGAATAGTAGCAAATTCTGTTGAGTGATGATGCACAGAGATTGTAATCATTGCAATGAAACGATGAATGTAAAATTGATGTTCCCCCATGTTAACTAATCATTCTTGAATTCATAATAAAAACTTAAAAAAAAAAAAAAAAAGATGGAAAGTAGATACAGAGTCTCTGTACCAAAAATAAATGGCCTATGTTCAACCATTTTAAGAGGTAGAATATGATCAGTAGCCAATTGTATATTGAAGGAAGAAGTCCAACGTCCACTGAAGACATTGGCAAAAAACAGCACCTGGGATTTGATGTAATAAAAATTGAAAAATTTCAACAAATTGATGCAGCACTGGATGCACTCATACATCTATGCCAAGAAATTTGGAAGATAGCTGCCTAGCCAACTGATTGCTACATATTTGTACCCGTTCCAAAGAGAGGTGATTCAACAGGATGTGGAATTCCTAGAACAATACTATTAATATAACATGCAAGTAAAATTTTGCTGAAGATAATTTAAAAATGGCTGCAACAGTACATGGATAGAGAACTGCCAGAGGTTCAAGAGGGATTCAGATAAAGATGTGGAAATAGTGATATCATTGCTGGCATCAGACGGAGCTTGGCTGAAATAAGAGAATACAAGAAAGATGTTTACCTGTGCTTTATCGAGGATGTAAATATGTTTTACTCTGTGGATCAAGACAAGCTATAAATAACATGGCGAAGGGCTTATATTCCAAAACACTTATTTGTGCTCATGAGGAACCTGCAGATAGATCAAAAGGCAGTCCTTTGAACAGAACAAGGGGATATTGTATGCTTGAAAATCAGAAAGGTGTGCATCAGGGTTGTATCCTTTCACCATGCTTATCAAATCTGTATGCTGAGCAAATCATCCAAGAAGCTGAATTATATGAAGAACATGGTATTAGAATTGGATGAAAGCTCATTAACAACTTGTGATATGCAGATGATATAATCTTTTTTTGCTGAAAGTGAAGAAGTCTTAAAATATTTACTGATGAAAATTAAACACCACAGCCTTCAATATAGGTTGCATCATGATGTAAAGAAAACAAAAATCCTTACAAATGGACCAATAAATAACATCGTGATATATGGAGAAAAGATTGAAGTTGCCAAAGACTTAATTTTGTTTGGATCCACTATTAACACTCATGGAAGTAGTCAAGAAATCACACGATGTATTACATTAAGCAAATCTGCTGACTTGGTTGTTGTGTTGTTGTGAAGTGCTGTTTAGTCGGTTTCAACCCATAACGACCCTGTATAGAGTTTCTGAGGAGCAGCTGGTGAGCTTGAACTGCTGACATTGCAGTTCAAATGCCTTTACAGTCTGGTGCATTAACCCACAGCGCCACACCAGGATTCCTCTTTAAGTGTTCAATAGCAAAGAGATCAGTTTAAGGACTTCGGTGTGCCTGACCCGAACCATGGTATTTTCAATAACCTCATAGGCATTTGAATATTAGACAATGAATAAGAAAAACCATAGAAGAATTGATGCATTTTAGTTATCATTTTTGAAAAGAATATTAAAGGTACCATGGACTGCCAAAAGAACAAACAAATCTATGTTGGAAGACGTACAAGAATGCTCCTTAGAAACTAGGATGACTAAACTTTGTCTCTCATACTTCGAACATGTTATCAGGAGGGATCATTCCCTGGAGAAAGACATCATGCTTAGTAAAGTGAAGGGTCAGCAGAAATGAAGAACACCTCCAATGAGATTGATTGACACAGTGGCAGCAACAGTGGTCTGAAGCATAAAAACAATTGTGAGGATTGTGCAGGTATCGGGCAATGTTTTGTTCTATTGTGTAAAGGATTGGTATGAGGCTGAACAGACTCAGTGACACTTAACAACAAAACAGGCCTACAGCAAGGAATTCTGGTGATGCTATAGCATGCATACTGGATTGCTAACCAGAAGGTTGGCAGTTCAAACGTACCAGCAGGAGAAAGATGAGGTTTTTCTGCTCCCATAAAGGTTAACAGCCTCAGAAACCCTATCGAGGCTCACTACGAGTCTTAACTGACTGGAAGACAGTGAGTTTTAGTTTTCTTTGGTTTAGGCCTAGAGCAAACTCTCATGGTGCCTCCTCATAGCTTTCTGACATTTTCTTATCTAGAGTTTTATCTGTAATTCTTTGTGAGCTTACATATTTACATGTGAATAAAGAATACGGTCAAGTTACAGATACTGATATTCTGAAATAAAATTTATCATTGTTCAATTAGGAAATAGACATTTCTTCATTTTTTAAAAAAAATAAACAAGAAATTTCATGGAATATTATAATGTTTGATTTGGTAGGGGAGGGGTGAAGAAGAAAAGAGAACATGGGTTTTGTTTTTTGTTTTTTGTTTTTTTTGCCTTCCTGCAGAATTTTCTTGAATGATTTCTTGAAAAATATTCCTTGGTAGAATTTTAATAGCCACCTTAAATTTGACCTTTCCCTCTAGAGACAGAATTGAGCAGTTCATTCTATGAGAGACACACAACAGAGGAAAAGCACACGGAATGGATTAATCCTCCTACTAACAGCAATCCACAGAAATCCTGAGATTATATGAGTGAAATGAATAAGTAGGTAATCGAAAAAGCTATGCTGTCTCTTAATACATCCCAAACTCATAAATTCTATATTCATTTGCAGAATTGTGTCTAGCTCAGAGATTCTCAAGCTTGGCACTAGTGGTATTCCTTGTTGCGAATCTGTCCTGTGCATTGTAGGATATTTGGCAGCATTCCTGGCCTCTACACACTGGATGTCAACTGCACTCATTCACCAGTTATGACAAATAAAAATGTTTCCAAACATTGTTAAGTGTTCTCTCAGGGGCAAAATAATCCAGGTAAAAATCAGTGGTCTATCTGGACATTATTAATATTCACTTATTTTTGCTGCTGCTGTTGTTAAATGCTGTCAAGTCAGTTCTGACTCATAGTGACCCTGTATAGGGTTTCCGAGAAACGGCTAAGTTTGAACCACTGACCTTACTGTTCAAACGAACTTTGAAGTCCATCACATTAACCTGCAGAGCCACACCAGGACTCCTAATATTCACTAGTAAAATTAGATCCTTAAAAAGGCATGTCTGTTACTTTAAAGTTGTTGTGAAGTCACATTCACAGATTCAGATGCATTTAAATTAGAAGTAGTTGAAAAACATTTTAGATTCTTTGTAGCATGGCAGATTTTTTGTTCCATTAAGTGTATCGTTTAGATAAGTGTAATCTATTTTACTCTTTTTGAGAACCGATGATTTTTTTTTTCAACTTAATAGGGCTATTTTGATCTTTTATATTCCAGGCTATTAATTTTAATGGTTAAGACATTGTTATATGACACTCTCAGGAGGCAAAAGCACATACTGATAATTCTACTCCTGTGTAGCAAAATATTGTTTTCCTTAGTAAAGGAAAACTGTTTCTTGGAATTTAAAAACATTTCATTTCTAAGGCTTTCTTATCATTTTATTTAAAGCCCCATTAGCCCCAACATATTGAATAATAGCTCATCATTTTATCCCACATATAATTCATTTAGAGAAATAGGAAAGCTCATAAAAATATCTAACTGATATTTATAGACCTTCTGTCTTTCTGCAATACTATAGGAAGTATTTCTAATTATGAACAAAAATGAAACAAGCAAACAAAAAGATGAATTCAGACAACTTTCTATCTTTTATTTCAGATCATCTCCTGTACTGACTTGAATGTGTAGTGTCCTAAAGTTACCTATTATTTTTCAGCAGCAATTTACTTCACACAGTCAAAACTGGACTAAATTACTTTTAATAATTATCCAAGGACTGCATAACAATCTAAATTATATTGACTTTCATCTTTCAGATGCCTGAAAATTAAAGAATTTAGTGGATTTCTAGGAATACAGATCAATTTGAGAGGTTTAAATCTAGCAGGACATTAAAAAATCTGATTAATGGGCCAGAAAATTAAAAAGACCTGTATAAATAAACAAAGGATGAGTTAAGCTCTCACTTTGTCTCCTTTTTTTTATTTAATGGATCCAGGATAGCTAGTTTTGATATTACTTTACTTTATATGTCCTTTATATGTCCAGGTTTTGTGGGAAATAAAACCCGATATGGGGTAACTATGATTTGGAACCAACATGATGACACTTAAGAACAGCAAGAACAAAGCTTCTACTATTTGAGGGAGGGGATCCTTAAGGAAAAACAATACAAAATTGCAAATGTTGATTTAGCACATTATCATGAAAGAGGTCCTTTCAATTGAAAAGCCCTGAGGCTTAACTGTAACTTCAAATTTATTTCCCCAAAATAGATGATCCACCCTCTTTTTTTGTTGTTAAGTGCTTCCCAGTTAGTTCTCACTCCAAATGATTCCATGTAGGGTTTCTGAGGAGCGGTTGGTGGTTTGAACTGTCAAACATCAGCCTTGCTGTTACTGGTCGAGTACTGATCCTACAGCGCCATACCAGAAGTCTTCCTTTAACTTCCCTCATATTTTGCTTCCAAACAGAACTAGCAATCAGAGTTATTGTCAACTCCAAGATTGAAATTATCTCCAAAGATCTCAGGGGATATAGAGACAGGACAACACACTGACCATTTCCTTTTTGTTGTTGTCATTGTCTTCCAATAAGTCCATTCTCACTCATGGTGTCTCCTAGTTCAACAGATAGGAAAATTACCTGTACCACATTAGTCTCATAATTGCCAGAATATCCAAGTCCATTATTGTGCCAGTCCACCTCACTGAAGGACTCCCTTACCCATGCTAAATATAACAATATATAGGACAGAGTAGAACTGCTCCATAGGTTTTTTTTGAGGATGCAAATCTATCAAGATTACACATTTGGACTCCCCAAAATCAGTTGTCATAATTTTCTGAACTAGTCTCTCTGCCTTGAATTGAACTGTCACAGTAGATCCCCTCAGAAGGCATTGTTTTGAATGGATCTAAGTCACCAATGGAAAAGACTACAAGATGGTGGATCGGGTAGACATGTAGTAAGGAGCTCCATCAGCAACAACACAGAATGTCAGACCAAGCAGCCTCAGAGGATGGTGCTAGAACTCTGAACCACATATAAAAGAATATTTAGAAGTTTGGAAGGCTTACAGCTAGGGGAATTTGTAGTAGAATCAAGAAATCCATTGCTTTCTAATTCAAGATGCTCAGCTACTCCAAGAGGTGCCATCTTGGGAGAAACCAAGCAGGGGAAAGGTCAGAACAGCCACAAATGCCTTGACAGACCCATGGAGATACAGATGTGGACATTCTTCTTTTTTTGGTTATCTGTTCATTGGTCTCTTGCTGTTTACGCACCTCCATTCTGGTGACTAAAGGGGATGCCTGAGTGAATGGACACCTCATCCCTTGCCATGGAGGGTTCTACTATGCATGCTTACAGATCGCCTTGAAATTTAAAGTGACAGTTTCCACATAAAACTAAACAGCCACCACTCATCATTCAGTTTGTCACACTATGGTGGTTTGTGAGTTGCTGTGATTCTGAAAGCTATGCCACCAGTATTTTAAATACCAGCAGGGACACTGATGGTAGACAGGATTCAAATGAGCTTCCAGACAAAGATGGACTAGGAAGAAAGAGTGAATAACTACTTCTGAATATTTAGTCACTGAAAACCTTATGAATAGCAGAGAAACACTGCCAGATATAGTGCTGGAAAATGAGCCCCTTATGTTGGAAGTCACTCAAAATACAACTGGGGAAGAGCTGCCTCCTCAAAGTAGAGTTGACCATGATAACGCAAATGGAATAAAGGCTGTGGGAGTAAAGCCCATGGGACCTTCATTTGCTGATGGGGGACAACTCAAAATGAAGAGAAACAGCTGTAAACATCCATTGAAAATCAGAACATGATTTGTACAAAGTATGAATCTGGGAAAATTGGAAAATGTTAAAAATGAAATAGAATGCATAAACATCGATATTTTGGGCATTAGTGAGCTGAAATGGATTGGTATTGGCCATTTTTAATCTGATGACCACATGATTTACTATGCTGGTAATGACAAATTGAAGTGGAATGGTGTTGAATTCATCATAAAAAAGAACATATCCAGATCAGTCATGAGATAAAATGCTGTCCATGATAGAATAATATCCATGCGCCTACAAGAAAGCCCAGTTAATACCACTATTATTCAAATTTATGCACCAACCACCAAAGCCAGTGAGGATGAAATAGAAGAATTCTACCAACGTCTTCAATATGAAATTGATCAAACATGCAATCAAGATGTATTGATCATTAGTAATTATTGGAATGCAAACACTGGGAGCAAAGAGGAAGGATGAATAGTTGAAAAATATGGCCTTGGTGATAGAAATGATACTGGAGAATGCATGATAGAATTCTGCAAAATCAATGATATGTTTATTTCAAATACCTTCTTTAGACAGAATAAGAGATGACTATACACATGGACCTCACCAGATGGAATACATAGAAATCAAATTGACTACATCTGTGGAAAGAGATGATGAAAAAGCTTCTTG
>NW_006408537.1:14271588-14282959 GCF_000296735.1 Chrysochloris asiatica | reverse complement strand
AACAACATATTGCATTAGGAAAATCTGCTGCAAAAGACCTTTTTAAATAAAGTTTTGAAGAGGAAAGATGTCAGCTTGAGGACTAAGGTGTGCCTGACCCAAGCCATGGTATTTTCAATAACCTCATATGCATGTGAAAGCTAGACAGAATAAGGAAGACCGTAGAAGAGTTGATAATTTGACTTATGAGGTTGGAGGAGAATACTGAAAGTGCCATGGACTGTCAAATGAACCAATAGATCCGTTTTGGAAGAAGTGAAGCCACAGTGTCCTTGGAGGCCAAGATGACCAAACTTCATCTCTCGTACTTCTGACATATTGTCAAGAAGGACCAGTCAGTGGAGAAGGATATCATGTTTGGTAAGATGGAGGGTCAGATAAAAAGAGGAAGATCCCCGATGAAATGGATTGGCCAACCCAACAGTAGTAAGGTTGGCCCAGGATCAGGCAGTGTTTCATTCTGCTGTGCATAAGGTCACTATGGGTCGGTACCAACTTGATGGCACCTAACAACAACAAGAAGTCACTAATGAGATTAAGACAAATGTGCTTCTAAGAGAATTTGTCTGAAGATGTCCACTGATTGCAGATACACGTTTAAACACATTTTCATTGGAAAAAAACTGTATATGTGTGATCTGGGATCCTAGCAGTAATACTTTTGGAGTTACCCTTGTGCATGGGTGTATGGAGAGCGGCAGAAAGTGAAAGTTAACAATACAGGTAGGGACAAAAAAAAAAAAAAAAAAAGACCAGGTAGAAGTAAACAAATTGAAAGCAGGAAGGGGGTAAAGTCACTAATACACAAGACAGAATTTAGAGTTAAAATCACTGAATAGGTTAAAAAGTGATACTATGTATGTATAAAGCATGCCATGATGCCATGTCTTCAAAAGTTGTTACCATCATAATTTTATAGGCATCAAAATAATATATTATCAGCTACAGACAGATAAACTTTTAGGAAGTCAATAATTTATGATAGTGTAATGAATTAGATATTGTGCTTTTTAACATAAACTCCTTAAAATTGAGAAAACAATAGGAAAAACAGATAATATTTCAATTAACTAGGGAGTATAAAAGAAACACATAGAAGTCACATACCTAAGTGAATTCAAGGATCTAGAGAGATGATCAAAACACTAAAATACCTTCTTCCAAGAGAGCATTGTTCAACCATTGAACTTGAGCATCTCAGACTGTCATGAGATATTTTAGGGGGACCTAAAAAAAAAATTGGGACATACTTTGGTGGAAAGTCTAATAGGAGATTTCCCCATTCACAGATATGGCTGAACCGTCAGTGTAAAGGTGAACTAGCAACACCACAACCTTACCCCACAATACACATAGGATGAAAATTGCCTCTTTCAAAGCAGCACAAAATGAATGGACAAACAAGGTATTTCGTGAAAATTCATAACTACCTGCCAGTTTTTATGGTTGATCCACCTAAATTCACACTAGCTAGTAAGCATGAAAAAAATCACAAACCAACAATTTTTATTAAATCTCTGTAAGTTTGAAATACCCTGAGACTCTGGTAAAAGCAAATGTCAATCATCTGGAGATCATAAAAGGAAGAAAGTGAGAAAGAGAGAAAGGAAGGAGAGAAGACAGAAAGGAGGGAACTAAGGAAGAAAAACAAGGAGGGAAGGAGATAGGAAGGAAGGAAAGAAGAAAGGAAATTAAAAAAAAAAAATAACCAGACACACACACTCATGAGATGATATACGATAGAATGAATGTAAAACGAATGTTCTCCCATGTAAACTATCACATAATTCACAATAAAACATTTAAGAGAAAAAAAAAAAAAAAAAAAACTGTAAAGAAACAAGGATCCATGAATGAAGATAAGCAGAAACCAGAAAAGATATTGACTTCAGATATTAGAATTATCAGACATAAAGTGAAATACAAATGAGTTACTTACTGTTTTAAAAATTAATGGTCTGAGAAAAAAATGTATGAGGACAAAGACTATTTAATGACCAATTATCAATTATGTTCAGTGATAACTATAGAAATATTTAAGAAAACAATTGTATGTACACATACAATCTCCCTTCCAAGTACTAACCAGGCCCGACCCTGCTTAGCTTCCGAGATCAGACGAGATTGGGCACATTCAGGGTGGTATGGCCGTAGACTACACATACAATCTCAACACTCATGGAACCAGCAGTCAAGAAAACAAAGAATGTACTGCATTAGGCAATACATTGCTGCACAATACGTCTTTAAAGTATTCAAGAGCAAAGATGTCTGTTTGAGGTTGAAAGTGCACCTGACTCAAGCCATGATAGTTTCAATCACCACATATGCATGTGAAAGTTGGGCAATGAATAAGGAAGATTGTACAAGAATTGATGCATTTGAATTTTGGTGTTAGAGAAGCATATTGAAGGTACCATAGACTGAGAGAAAAACAACAGTGCTGTGTTGGAAGAAGTAAAATCAGAATGTTCCTTACAAGCCAGGATGATGAGACTTCATCTCTCATACTTTAAACATGCTTTCAGGAAGAACCAGAGTCTGGAGAAGGACATCATGCTTGGAAAACTGAAGGGTCGCCAAAAGGAGAAAGACCCATGGCGAGATGTATTGACTCAGTGGCAGCAGCAACAGACTGAAGCATAACAACAATTGTGAGGATGGCGCAGGACTGGGAAGAGTTTTGTTCTGTTGTGCATTGGATTCCTGATTTGGAAACCACTCAATGGCACCTAACAGCAACCCATATACATACGTACAAACATAGACACATCATAATGGTATATTAGACACATTACAGAGGAATTTCAGTACAACAAAGGAAAGTATACAATCTTAAAGTTAGCATAGTTGTTGTGATGTCTCAACAAAAGAAGGAGGGGAAAAAAAAGAGTTACATTCAAAAGAAGAAAAGTTAATTTTCAAAAACAACAATAGAAATTAGTCAACTGCATTTTTTAAATGATTGTCAATTTTTTAAAAGAATAAAATAACATACTATCGCCAGATCTTTACTAAAAGAAAAGTTAAGTGTTCTTTAGGCAGAAGAAAGAGATTTTAGATGAAGAATCTTATATCTGTCAATAGATTGATGCTTAAAGAAAATGCTTAATATATGAGTAGTCAAAAACACATATTAATTGCATGTTGTTGTTAAGTGCCATCGAGTCAGTTCCGACCCATAGTGACCATGTATAGGGTTTCCAAGGAGTGGCTGGTGAGCTTGAACCATCAACTTAGTTGTTAAATCTGACTTTACAGTCCAGGGCATTAACCCACAGCACTCCTCCATTAACTGCATACGTAAAAAAAAAAATCACTGTGGGGCTAAAGTAAAATAAAAGGTATGGTAAAATTTATTAATGAGGGAGAATGAATGAAACCTGAAAAGCTTAAAAGTCCTTTTACTATCCTAGGTGAGTTACCCATGCAAATCTAAAACCACAAATGAAATAGCAATGGAATATATATCATTTCCAAACAGCGGCAGAAGCAACTATCAAACATTAGTTTCCCTCTCACATAGTCCACTGGGGTTTCAGAAAAGTAGCTGCTCAGTAAGTGACAACGTTTCCACCATTTTGTCCTTTTCCTTTTATCTTGGTATGACTACTTACCTGGTATTTACCAATAGAAACAAAGTACAAATGGTATGACACTTGTAAACCAAGTGCTTAGGAAGGTAGTTTACCTTTTCTACCCATTTTCTTTCCCCACCTGTGGATTTGCTATTTTTGATTAGTATTATCGGGCTGCAAGCTTCAAGGTCAGCAGTTCAAAACTACCAGCTGTTCTGCAGCAGAAAGATGAGCCTTTCTGCTCCCGTAAAGATTTACAGTCTCAGATACCCTGTACAGAGTCACTAAGAGTCAGAACCAACTCCACAGCATATAACAACAACAACATTAGTTACTGCAAGTCCTGTGATGAAGATTCTGGAATCTGTATCAGCCTGGAGAGATCTGTCTATGTCTTCTTGCAATTCTATTCATTTTAATTTTGTCTGTATTGAAGCTATGCTATTAGGTACATTAAACTGCCTATTCATTATATATCTTTTTGCAAATTGAACCTTTTGATATAAGGCAGTAAATGTTTTTTTCTTAAGGTATCTATGATCAGATAAATAGCATTCATATTATGACATTTTGTCCTACAGTTCTCAGTATTTAATAGAAGAAGCATATTTTAAAAATCAGGATGCACAAAATTAGAATTCTTTGAATAACAATAAAAACATATTGAGAGGCGAAGCTTGATGGTAGCTAAGATGGAGGTGCAGTGAAGTTCTCCACCAGCAATACCACATAATACCAGGCAAAGCAGTCCAGGGTAGAGATCCAAAACTCGGAACCACATAGATATGAATATTTTAAATTTTTGAAGGCTTATACCTAGTGGAACTTGAAGCAAAAGTAAGAAATCTTGTACTTTGAATTCACTGGGCTCAGGAGCCAACAACTTGAGTGAGACCAAACAGCAAGACAAAGAGGGGGAGCAAACATATCACAGAAAAACACCACGGGAAGCTCGGAGCAAATGTGGACAATACAATTTGTCAGTTTTGCTTTGTTCTGATTTTATTTAATTTTTTTGGTATCTGTTCATTGCCACACATCCCCACCCCCACTGTTTGCTCACCTCCATTCTGGTGACTAGAGGGGTGTCTGAGTGAGTGAACACCCCCACCCTCACCACTGGTGGGTTCTTCAGCCACACATGCACACAGATACACTCAGCCCAAACTGTTATTTTTGTTTTTGTTTTTAATACGGGAAAGGCCAGGACAGTTGTAGAGAGGTAAAGCATAACAAACAGCAGCATCTTGAAATCTCTCAGGCAGCTTTGAAGGCAAGAAGCTGAAGAGAGGACATTAAAGTCATACTCACATTAGGCTACAATTTTTTTTTTCTTCTCTCCTCCTCTTTCTTTTCTATAAACTACAGTATTCAGTCTAGTTTTATTGTTGATGTTGTTGTTTTTCTTGCTGGTACTGTTTTGCTGTTTTATGCATCCCTTCTACCTTTGGGGTACTCTTTCTCTCCCAATATTACCTAAGAAGAGACAGCAACTGAGGCCATATAGTCAAGTTACAATCACAGTCTCTAAAACATTAAAACCCAGGCAAGAACCAATACCAATTGCCATATACCAAGGAGGCAGACAACACCTGTGAAAGTTACTCTGAGTTAAGCAATAAGAAGAGTATAAAGGGAAGCCCACATCCTGATCACATCTACCTGGAAGCAATCTGAAAGCATAAAAAATACCAAAACACATACTCATATCACTCAGACTTACTAATATCACTCAGAGGTAGCATCTTTAACAAATAATGTTGGCAAAACTGAATATCCACTTTCAGAATAATGAAACACAATCCATATTTCTCTTTAGATATAAAAAGTAACCAGGTTCAATTATTGACCAATGCCCTTCAGGTCAGTCATCCCACCTACTTAACAGTGAAGGCTTGTGTATTCTATAATGCTGAACAGATTTCTAGGAAACAAGTCTAGTGAATTTTTGCTTCCAAAACTCAGCCAGTGAAAACTCTATGTATGGGTCACAACTTCCATTTCCTAACCAATCATAGGTTGAGTAGGAAACTGCTGAGTGGGTTCCAAGTCACAACTCATTGCTGTTGAGTTGATTCTGACCCAACCTCACAGGGTAGATCTTCCCCAAAGGATTTCCAAATGTGGCACTGTAGGATCAGCACTAGACAGCAAACCATAGGTAAGCAATTCAAACCCACCAGCTGCTCCTTGGAAACCTAATACAGAGTTCTTATGAGTTGGAGCTAACTCAAAGGCACTTAACAACAACAACAATTTTTATTGAAGCAGGAGCTGATGCATTGTCATCAATAAATATTGACAGAATACATTTGTATTGATGGTTGAAAGAAAAAAAGTTAATATCTAATATGTTTTTACTGTTGTCAAGTGATGTTGAGTCAGTTCCAACTCATAGCAAGTCTGTATAGAGTTTCCTAGGAGTAACTGGTGGATTTGAACCACCAAACTTGCAGTGAGAAGTCCAGTGCTTGTACTACAGGGCCAAACTAGGACTCCATGTGTCTAATATGCTGTTATTATAGTCAAGTGATGTTGAGTCAGTTCCAACTCATAGAAAACCTTCACAGGGGTTCCTAGAGTACCTGGTGGGTTTGAACAGCCAACGTGGTTAGCAGTGCAGTACTTATCCTACAGGGCCACACCAGGACACCACGTGTCTAACATGTTGTCAAGTGTCATCTAGTCAGTTCCAACTCAAAGAAAGTCTGTATAGGGGTTTTTCCAGCAGTAACTGGTGGATTTGAATCTCCCACTTTGTGATTAATAATCCAGTACTTATCCTATAGGGCCATACCATGACCCCATGTATTTAATATTGTTATTTTTGTCAAGTGCTGTCCTGTCAGTTCCAACTCATAGCAAATCCTGTACAGGGTTTCCTAGGAGTAGCTGGTGGGTTTGAATCACCAACTTTGTGGTTAGCAGTCCAGTGCTTAACTTACAAGCCACACTAAAAGGCCATGTATCTAACATGCTGCTATTGTTGTTGTTGTTGTTGTGAAGTGCTGTTGAATCAGTTCCGACCCATAGAAACCCTGTATAGGGTTTCCAAGGAGCAGCTGGTGAGCTTGAAACGCCGTTCAGACTTTGCAGTCTGACGCATTAACCCAGCGCCATCTAATCAGTTCCAACTCAAAACAAACCTGTAGAGTGTTTCCAAGGAATAACTGGTGGGTTTGAACTGCCAATCTTGTTGCTATCAGTCTAGAGCTTATCCTACAGCATCACACCAGGACTCAGCAAATTTGTTAGTGAAGGGTTAGATAACATATATTTCAAGCTTTGCAGTCCATAGTATCTAATTAATTCTGAAGCAGCCTTGAACCCAGTGCTGTCGAGTCAATTCTGATCCATGACAATACCACATATTCTAGAGTAGAGTTTTGCTCCACAGGAATTTCAGAGGCTGTGATCTTAGCGAAGTGGATTGCTAGGTCTTTCTTTCACAACATGCTGTGTGGGTTTAAACTGCCAAACATTCTGTTCATTGCCAAGTGTAAATCATTTGTGCCACTTGGAGAAAAACAGTTGTAGACAAAGGTAAATAATGGGCACTACTCTGTTTCAAGATATTTTATTTATAGACAACAAATTTGAATTATAAATAAATTTCATATGTTACAAAATATAATAATTTTCAGAATTTTTATTTTCAAACTTCAAAACATAAACACCATGCTTAGCACATGGGTGGACCATACAAGACCAGGTGATAGGACAAATTTGGTGCCCTGGCCACAGTAGCTGACTCTTTTCCTGCATAATGCTGCACATGTCACATAACAATATTCACTTTACAACAATATTCAATATTATTATTATCCCTGTACTGTTTAGGTTTAATGTTACTTTAGAAAAAGGTATTAACATGAACATTTCCCAAGGTCTTTATAGATCTCTTTGTTGTTGTTTTTGAGTGCTGTTGAATCAGTTCCAACTCATAGTGACCATGTGTAGGGTTTCCAAGAAGCAGCTGGCATGTTTGAACTACCAACCTTGTGAGTCAAAGTCCATTGCTGATCCTATAGTACCACACGAGAAATTCTTGTAGGTCTCTAGTGCCATATTCTAGTGGTTCATTGAGAAAAAAAAATTAAATAGTGGTGGTATATGTTGTTGTTGTTAGGTGCCATCGAGTTGGCACCAACTCATAGCAACCACATGCACAGCAGAATGAAACAATATCCAATCCTGGGCCAACTTCACTACTGTTGCCACACTTGAGTCCATAGATGCTGCCACCTGGCCAATTAATCTCATTGGGGGTCTTCCTCTTTTTCTCCAACCCTCCATTTTACCAAGTGTGATATCCTTCTCCAGCGACTGTCCCCTCCTGACTATGTGTTGAAAGTATGAGAGATCATCTTGGCCTCTAAGGAGCACTCTGGCTGCACTTCTTCCAAAACAGTTCTATTGGTTCTTTTGGAAGCCCATGGCATGTTTAGTATTTGCCTCCAACACCATAATCAAAGGCAATCAATTCTTCTATGGTCTTCCTTATTCATTGTCCAGCCTTTGCATCCATATGAGGTTATTGAAAATACCATGGCTTGTGTCAGGCGCACCTTAGTCCTCAAGCTGACATCTTTGCTCTTCAACACTTTAAAAAGGTCTTGTGCAGCAGATTTGCTACAGAGGCAAGAAGTGACTGGCTTACAAGCTTTCAAGAGGGAACATAGATCCAGAGGGTGTGGAGCAAGGAAGAATCTCCATTGAGTAAGATCCAATCCATCTAGGAGGGGCTGATGAAAAGAGATGTGGATAAGTCTGTTGTGATACAAGAGTGGATAATTGTTATCAGGACTGATTGTGAGGATTGGAAAAGCAAAGGTAGACATTTTGTGGCAAAAGGAGGGGAGTGATTAACTTTTCAGAAGTCCCTGGGACCATCAAGGAAGAAGAGCAGAGAGCAGAACCATACCCAGAGAAGCAGTGATGCCAAAGATGGAGGCACAAACAATGATGTGGAGAGATGGAGTGGCTGGGAACTTTGAACTCAGAGATGGAGAGGAGCTGTGTGCTGATGACAGGGGGGCAGGCTTGTAAGGTATACCCTTTGGTTGGTTGATGATGCATAGAGGGGATTGTAACCATGGCTAGGAAACTATATACGCTAGGATGAATGTGAAGCTAATGTTCTTACATGTAAACTATCCTATAATTCACAATAAAGCATTTAAAAAAAACACTAATGTTTAACTTTTAAAAACTTATTACTATGCATATTTGTTGTTGTCATGCATTTTAGAGTCAATTCTGACCCATAGCAACCTTGTATAGGGTTTCTGAGGAGCAGCTGGTAAGCTTGAACTGCTGACCTTGTGGTTCAAACCAACGCATTAACCCACAGCACCATCACAGTAAGAATATTTTCAATAGGTAATCACATTTTTCTTTTTCTTTTCAGAATTGGCGAATCATTTTTAAGATTTTAATTCTAGTTACCAATATAAGGAAGTACAAAGATTGTTATACTATTTGTGAAGAAGTTTTATGTTGAATGCACAGATAAAATGAAATAGAGGAAAAATATTACTAATATAACAATGAATTGTTTTATTATTTTGTCTTACAAGGAATTCGGGATAAATCAAAAGAAGACATCCAGACAGCTTTTCTAAAGAGTTGAGTACTTATTTCACATAAACAGCCTTTGATAAAACAAGAATATCTGCTGTTTCTTGATTTTTCTTTCCCAACTGAAAACAATAATTATAGCTAACTACTGAATTCTAATTATATGCAACATGTGTTTAGTTCTTACTTCAATTAGTCTGCTGTGTAGATTAAAAGAAAGAAAGAAAGATTGTGCTATATATTAACTTCTGCTAAAGCTGATATAAAATGTCTGATTCCAAATCATTAAAGTACTTGATGAGCTGATTTTAAATTTATATTATAAATGTTTTCCTGTATAAACACATAAAATCTCACCAGTAACTAGATTTTTCTAGAATAAGTTACTATTTAATTTTAATCTTGTTATGGCATTATAGGATAAGCATTGGACTGCTACCTGCAAGTTTGGTGGCTCAAACCACCTCAGGAACTCTATGCAGGGATGCTATGAGGCAGAACTGACTCGATAGCATTTAACAACAACACTTAAGAATTAAGTTACTTTTCTTTTCTTAGTATTTCTTGGATCATCTTTACAAAATTTAAAAAGGTTAAGATTTGAGAGAAGCAAATGGTGTTCCACTGTGAGATTTTTAGTTACCAAGATGAGTAAGGAAACAGATCATAAATCAAAAGTATAGTATACAGATGGTAAAGGAGACAAAAAAAGTACTAATTCAAATGCTTCCTTTGATTCAGTGTGTAATGCTTAAAGAAGGGATAAAGCATGAGTAACTCAAGAGGAATGGAAAAATATACTTATATCTAGATAAAGTCCCAAGGTTTGCAGCTCAGAAAGCCTGTAGAGGGTTGCTGAATCACAGTTTACTCAAGCAAGGGCACTTAACAACAACATAGGTGAACAGTTATTGTTATACCAGAGAGAAACTAATGACTTAGAAAAATCAACCAACTGGTTAACACATTTAGATGCTAACTAGAAGGCTTTTAGCCAACCCAGAGGTGCCTCTAAAGAAAGTTCTAGTGTTATACTTCATAAAAACGTTGTTGTTGTTGTTGTTGTTGTTAAGTGCCATCAAGTCAATTCCGACTCATAAGTGACCCTGTATAGGGTTTCCACGGAACAGCTGGTGAGCCTGTGGTTCAAACCAAATTTGTAGTCCAGCACATTAGCCCACAGAGCCACACCAGGACTTATTGAAATTGCTTTAGAGAGCAGTTCTATTCTGACATATACTAAGTTATCATGATTCTGTATTGATTCGGCAGCACTTGGGGCTTTTCGGTTTTTTAAGATGCACCTTGTTCAGTTGATGCATTCTCAGATCATATTATCTTATCACAGTTGCAGAACTTCTGAAGGAAAAAAATACAAATATATGCATATTGCAACCTCATTTGGTAACTCATTCCAAAGTTTCATAGAAGGAAGTGAGCATAAGACCTATTTAGGGCTGCAATGAAGGAGCGGGGAGCAAAGCAATACAATTGAACAATTCAGTTTAGAAATCATTAACTTATAATCCATTTTCATGAGAGATTTTGCAAACTATTTACTATTCAGAGTTTTAAAAGCATATCTTAATTTACAAGTGTTCAGATAGCACTGTAGGATAAACACCGGACTGCTAACTGCAGAGTCAGTGGTTCAAACCCACCAATTACTCCTCAGAAACTTACACAAGATTGATATGAGTTGGAACAAACTCAATGGCACTTAACAACAACAGTAACATACTTTAAAAATAACCAAAGCTGAGGTGAGAGAATCCTTTTTGCCTCATTCAGCTGGTCAACTTTGCTTGTTTGTTTTTGCTTTTACTGCAAGAGAGAAAGTCTGCCCTTGTTTACATGGTGTCTCAAGTGATTTTCTAGTACAGTCCTTTGCCCTTCTTATAATGCTCTTTAAATGCTCTTAAAAGTTTTTTTTAAAGATGAGAAAGAAACAAAGAAAGATTACGGAAACTGCTAAACTTTTATCCAAAATATGAATTAGATGATAGCTAGTAAGTTACACTGTTACTCTACACATATTTTAAATATCTGAGCTGGTAAAAATTTATATGTTGTTGTTGATAGGTGTCATCAAGTCGGTACTGACTCATAGCAACCCTATGCACAACAGAATGAAAAATTTATTTAAATGTATCCAAATATATAAATTTATTCAAACATTAATATAACACAACTGTTACTTAGTACCCAAAGAC
>NW_006408537.1:14235914-14258333 GCF_000296735.1 Chrysochloris asiatica | reverse complement strand
ATTTTGAAACAGTAAGTGAAACAGTAGGTTGTGTAATTTTGAGAAAACATAAGGCATGAACTAACCATAACCATCTTCAGTAATGGAAGTGAATGAACTAGGGAAACAGGACTTACTGCATATGATAATTTTCCATAAAATAAAATGTTTGAGATACTTTCAATAATATAAAAAAAAATGCTGCACACCTAAAGCATAACAGATACAACTGAAAATATTTTAGTTATATGGAAAGCTGTTATTTCATACAAATTTTCATGATAAAATTGGTCAAAACTCAAGATACAGGTGAAAATGAATGTTTAATATTCAAGAAAACAATTAAGTGTTTTGTAGTCATTTAGCAAAATAATAGGTGAATGGCAGCTATAAAGTTGACCATAAATTGAAATAATCCGACAAAAATTAAATTCTGACAGATCAGCATTAACCACATTAAAGTCCGTTGACTTTTTGAACTAATTGAGAATATTGGTAACAAAAATGGATTGTTTGCAAAAGCTGTGACCTATTTAGCAGCTAATTTTCTAACCCTTAGAAAAAGCTGTCATTTAAAATAAGTTGAATATTATAACCTTTGCAGTAGAAGTGACAAGTAATTGCCTTTTTTATCCCAGCTAAGGCATTTTAGAGATAAAATTACATCTTTTTTAGTAGAACTGAAATGTTACCATTTATTCTGTTGGTAGTAATTTTCTGATAATTAAATAATCTAGAGAAATATTATGTGTCTCCTGAGGCTTTTTGAAAATGCAATGGAGATCCTATTTTCAAAGGTGATTCATTTGTATCATTCCATAAGAAAATAATAAATTTAGTGAAATACCACAAAGTATAAAGCATTCATTCTGTGTTTATACATAATAATTGAGATGGATATAGTTTCAGAAAACAAAAATAAACAATAAATTTTGGACTTGATCTTATCAAAGGAGATTTCTATTGGCATTAAACCCACCAGCTGCTCCTCAGAAACCCTGTACAAAAACACTGTGAGTTGGAATCAACTTAACCACACTTAACAACAATGAATACATCTAGCACAAAACATTTTAAAAACTGCAACATTTATATAGTATATCATTTACTTTTATTATTTGTTAAAGAACATATGGAAAGAACCTTTACCAGAAGGGATTCTTTATTACAATCTAATGATTTAATAATAAAATATATAAAACCAGTTCATTGCTTTTAATGTAAAATCTTTATTTTCCAGTGAAGAATGTTGTCTGTGTCATAGAGGATAGTCTTTGATTGCTGTCAATTTAGCATTTGACAATGCATTTCCTGGTATTTTGGCTGTGCTTCCTTTTTCCTTTCTATTTGTTTCATGTTATGCTTTGTCTCCTTCAGAAAGCCTCAAGTTCCTTTTAGGAAAATAACCATTTTGGAATCCTTTTGGATACCCTGAGTTACATTTTTAATAAATACTTGTTGAGTTAAGTTATTAAGATGAGGTTTGAACTTGATTTTTCTTTTGATGGCAATGCATAGCTTGGTATTAGAATTACGATAATTTGAGAATAAAATAATTTTTATATTCAGAAAATATTAGTGTATGGAAAGATATAGAAAGACTATACATGTAAGTATTCTTGAAGAAATTGCTTTCAGAGCATAGCAAACACTCTATTTTTATTTTTAAAATGTATCCATCTTCTCTAGATTTTCAAATTTATTAGAGTACAACTCTTCACGGTATTCTGTTTTTATCCTACTTATTTATTTACATGGGTTTTGTTGTGACATCACCCATATGGTTTTTTATGTGTATTATTTGTGTCCTCTCCTCTTTTCTTTCATTAGGTTTTCCAATTGTTTGTCAATATTATTAATCATTTCAAAGAACCAGCCTTGTCCTGTTGATTTTTTCTAGTTTTTCTTTTTTCTATCACATTTATTTATCTCTAATCTTTATTATTTCTTTTCTTTTGGTGCTGTAGATTTACTTTGTTGGTCTTTTTCTAATTGTGGGAGATGTTGTGTTAATTTTGTTGTGTTGATTTTGATTCTTCTTTTTGGATGTGTGTGATTATTGCTATAAATCATCCTTCCAGAACTATTTTTGCTGTGTCCCAAAGGTTTTGGTATGTTGTATTTTCATTATCATTTGTTTCTAAGAATGTTTTCATTTTACCTAGTAGCTATTCAGCAGGGTATTATACAGTTCCCATGTATTTGACTTTATTTCCTTGATCCTCCTGTTGTTGATTTCTAATTTGATAGCATTGTAAACTGAGAAGATGCTTTATAGTATTTTGATATTTTTAAATTTATGGAGCCTTATTTTTGGCCTAACACATGATCTATTCTGAAGAATGTTCCATGTGCACCGGAAATGAATGTGTATTGTGCTGTTTTTGGTTTGAAGCCTCTGTATACATCTATGAGGCCAAGTTGGCTGATTGTGTTGTTTAGTTCCTCTGTGTAGTTTTCAAGTTTCTTTCTAGTTGTTCTATCCTTTTTTTCTTTTAAATGATGTGCTAAAATCTTACACTATTATTGTAGAATTTTCTATTTCTTTCTTCAATTTTATTAGAATTTGCTCTATATGATTTGGGGCTCTTTCATTGGGCACATATCTATTTATTATGGTTATGTCCTCTTGTTCAATTGACACTTTAATCAGGAGATAGGGTCCTTCTTTGTCTTTTATGCTGATTTTGGCCTTAAAGTTTATTTTATCAGAGATTGGTATTGCTACTCCTGCTCATTTTTTATTGCAATCAGCTTGGTAACTGTTTTTCAATCCTTTAATTTTCAATCTGTTTTTTTCTTTGATTGTAAGGTGTATCTATGGTAAATAGCATATTGAAGGATCCTGTTTTCTTATTCATTCTGCCACTTTCTGTCTTCACAAGTACATTTAATCTTCTGACATTCAGTGTAATTATCCATAGACATGAATTAATTGCTGTCATTATATTGTCTTTTTGTGGTGCTTCTGGTTTCTTTGTTGTGCATGCCTTCTTGTGCTGAGTTAATTTTTTGTGTGTGCTTTCTCTTGTCAATTTCTGTATAGTTTTAATATTTCCATGTTCTTGGATTTTTCCTTTCTTGATATGTTTTGAAGTATTACTTTTCTTTGAGGTTACTCTATATTCTATTAACTTTTTCCTCCTTTTAAAAGAGTCTGAGATTTTTTTTTTATCCTGAGATTTACCTGACCTCCTCCCCACCTGGATCTCTGTTCCTATATATTGCCCTTCTTTCAGACTGTAGTTGTTTTAATCATAGACTGACCTCCCAGATCCTCTGATTTCATTCTTGTAGTTTCATTCTGCTTTGGACTCTTCCATCTCTTGTCTGAGTTCCCTGTTATGTTGTCATGTATATTAATATCTGGTTGTTGTCTGTTCTTGTTGGTTCTCAAGCCAAATAATTCCTTTTAGGATGCTGTAAAGTGCTGGCTTGGCTTTTACAAATTCCCTTAACTTCTGTTTATCCTGGAATGTTTTGATTACACCATCATATTTGATTGACAACTTTGCTAGATAATGATTCTTGGTTGGAAGTTTTTTGTTTTGTTTTTTCTTTCAGTGTTTTATATAAAGCTCACCATTGCCTTCTTGCCAGCATAGTTTCTACTGAGAGATTAATGCTTAACCTTATTTGCTCGCCTTTGTAGGTAAACTTCTCTTCTCCCTACCTGCTTTCAGGATTCTCTCCTGATCTTTGATTTTGGAGTTTGATTATGATATGTCTTGGTGATTTTCTTTTGGGGCCTGTCCTTCTGAGTCCATTTAGCTTCTTGAGCGCTTATCTACTCATTTCTCAGGATGTTAGGTAAATTCCATTAGTTCTTCAACTATCTCCTCTGTGGTTTCCTGTGATTCTTCCTGTTCTGTGACGCCAGTTGTCTCACAGTTTCTTCAAGTTTTTTTCTTTTTTTTTTCTGCTTGCTGTTATATCTTAGCAGTATTGAGAGATTTGTCCTCAAGCTCACTGATTCTGGCTTCCATCCCTTCAAATCTACTCCTTTGCCCTTTCAGTGTATTGCTCATTTATGATAGTTTAGTATTAATCATCTTGACCTCTTTTTGCAGGTTTTTAATTGTTTCCAATGATATTTCTGTCTTATTTGATTGTTCCTATAACACTTTTCAGATTTTTCCTAATTTTCCTTAATCTTCATGTGGGACATTTGGATGCACTTCAATATCAATATCCTGAATTCCTTATGGGCAGTTTCAAAGCCTGATGGATATTCTAAGTCTACCTCCAGTTCATTTGCTTGAATTACTTAGTCTTGTTTCTGCACATGAGCAGAAATTTTCTGTTGCTTTTAGGCATTGTGGTGCTGTTATATTTTCAATAATTAAATGAATGTATGGTATATTCTTAAACTCTGATTGCCTCTTGGTAGGTGTGATCAGGAGATAGGCTTCTCTTTTCACTTCTCCTACTATTCAACTCAGAGTTATTTTAGCAGGTGTTGGTTATTTACGCTGTTCTGGTGTTGGTTCTTGCTCTGATGGTGGGATTTCATATGATGCGATTGTAGCTCAGCTATATGACTGCAATTACTGTCTCTTGTTGGGTAAAGCAATTAGAAAAAGAGCTTCCTCCCTCCCCCACCAATATAAAAGGGAGAACTGAAAACAAACAGACTGGACCCTAAAGTCCAAACTCACCAAAAAAAAATTTTTTTTTTTAATAGCATAATGTGAATAAGACTTTAGCCCTCCTTTTTTGGCTTCCTGCCTTTAAAGCTGCCTGAGAAATTTCAAGATGCTCCCATTGAACCTTAACACTTTGTTTTTGGCCTTTTTTTCCTTTTTTGCTGCTCTCATCTCTCCTCAAGCCCATTCAGGTGCTTTTCCTAGTGAGAACCAGCCAAAGTTGGTCAGACTCGTTTTGGAAGACACTCCCATTTTAAGTTGTTCCTGCTGACTCCTCCCCCTTCTTCAGTTTTACACCCAGCAATCCTTGCTGTGCAGATCTATGCATGTGCATAATAGAACCTTTTCTGGGGGTTCTAATCAGGTACTCCCTCTTGTCCCCAGAGTGGAGGTGGGCAGACAGGTAAATAGAAGAACGAAAAAGAAACATTAACACCTTTATCTCTGGTGATCAGTCAGCCCTCTGGGAGTTTTCTCTTGACCTTGATTTCCTACTTCCCTTTCAAAATGGCTATACTAGGACTTGCTAGCCACCCCAAATCAGAAAACACCTCCTCCTCTCATACTACTGCTCCAAACCCTTTCCCAGTAAGCCTTCTTTTTTCCTAATTATCCCTTTACATGAAGTTCAGAATTCCGGGACCATCCTTTGAACTTATTCATCCAGTATTATGTGTTATTATTGGTGGAGTTCTGCACAGCCTTCCTTCCTAGTCTGCCATCAATCACCACCTCCTGTATTTTTATTTTAAATACTGAAGTACATATACTTTCATACAAAGGAACCCAAAAAAAAGCCTTTTAATGTGCTGATTTGAAACTTTTGAGAAGCTGATAGTATGCTGTGTATTTCAATAAGTTCAGGAAGGTTAGAGTAGCAAACTTTGATTTGGTTTAGGTCTGTTCAAATTAATTTTGTTTCTCCCAAGTGTTTACCACCTATATAGATTACCAATTTTGTCAATTGCCAATTTTGCCATTTTCTTTCATCTCAAATCCTAGATTCTATAATGTTTTCCTAATGCATAAGTCACTTGAACACAATTTGGCACATGATTTCCTTCTGTCCAGTTACTAATTCATACGTATATTTTTAAATATGTGATGAGCTATCTCTTTGCATGTGCTAAATTCACAAAACTTGTCTGTGCTCATAAAGTCTTTATTCTTTTAATCTGAACTCAGTGTTTTGAGAACCATCATACAAACTCCATTACTAATTTCTGCCTAAACACAATCCATAATGTAGATAAAATTGAAAGGAATGAGAGACAGTTCACAACAAAGGATTAGCTTCCTAGGAGCACATGATTTTAGGTTTCATGGTAATTCACTTGGCATCTAGGAGACTATGGATTCTGAAACCCTACACAGGAGTGATATGAGTTGTAACTAGCTCAACAGCACTTAACAACTAAATAACAACTAAGATGTACAGTACAAGCTAGTTGTACTGTACATCTAATATTGGAGTCATGTGAATGTCCATCTGTTCATGAGAAATAAATTCAAGTTTCCATATCATAAAATTCTATCTTACATCTGAATACTTTGGTTATTTCTAAAACTCTATGAGCTACTGTGTCAGGTATGCTGTGATTTAAAAGAGGTATTTTAAGTCTTTTAAAAATGTAATATCTTGCGTTTCATACTCTGGCAGTTTTAGTGTAGAATTAGCCCAAGGTGGTTTTTTTAGCAATAAGAGATGTCTTGTTAAAGAAACCTGCTAGTACTTTACTTTTTATTCTTTTATTTCACCCTCCAAAACAATTGAAAAACTAGAAACTGGACCCAAGGGAACTAGCTCTCAATATGATCTGAAACTACAGGGACATACATTCTTTGGTTTTTAAATAAAATAATATTCATTCCATACTTGTGCTAGAGATTTTATTGGGTTGGTTTTTTAATATATCAATATGCACCTGAGGCCTTGGATTGCTTTTTAATGCCAAAGACATGTCTTGTAACTCTAAAAGCTGACTATCACAAGTTTATTGCCACACTATGGCATTACTTCAAGTTACAAGGCAAGCAGAAAACTAAGAAAAAAACGCAACATTCTTGCCTAAGAAGGCAATTGTGAACTTGCTTGGAGGCCAAACTTGGTTTATAAATTTAGGTCTCCTGGTAATAATGATTTAATATTATGGTAGGAGTATGAGCAAAGAACTACCAGTGTCAGGAGTAAGGGATTATATATTATTTATAGGACTTTTTTATTATTATTATTATTGGTGCTTTTGTTCCACGGCTTCTAAAGTGCTTTTTAAATATCCTCCTGGCAATGCTGAAAACTCCTTTGTTTGTCATGTCAGTTCCTTCCTTCAGATGGGAAAAGTGAATTAATAGTGCATCATTTGCAGAAAGTCACACTCCTCTGATTCCTACTAAGTATAAGAGGATAATGCTCAAACAAAGTGCAACAATATATCTTCCCACCTCATTTTCATCTGCAAAGTAAGTTCTAGTCATGATATTTGTAAACTCAATTATGTGATTTACTGTGTCAAGAGTGTTCACATGTATTTAAGCAGCTTAAATGAATTTCAACCAAGTAGACAATCTTGGAGTCAGGCATAACTTAGATAAAACCAGGACTTTGTTGCTTTATGGAACTAAATCAAGAAGAGATCCTGAGTACAAGTGGACTCAAGGATGACTAGAAGCAAAATCTAAAACACCACCAAAGAATCTTTCTACGGAACATGTCTAATTCTGTTTCTGCTTGCTTATCAGCTTCCTTGGTCTGGATAATTTTCAGTGTAACAAACAAACTAAATTAGATAGACTTCCTTTAAAATATATGGCATCTATATTCACATCAAAATAACTGATCCAGAAATTTTAACAGCTGTAAATTGGTAACTCTTGTTTCATGACATTGGTTTCATTGTAAGGAAGAGAAAAAACCTAGAGAAGATTCTAATTAGCCATGTTAGAGTCACATACTCACTACATTGATCAAGCAATTTATTAATTAAAATTAGCATGCCAAATAAATGTCACATGGATTTGTGGTTGAAATACAGGGAATTTGACAGAAGGGGTCAAAATAGTACCCTAAAAACATAAGAAATCATATCCAGAAAGAAGAGAAGTGTTGCTAGACAAATAAAATGCAAATGTCAACTCAAATTAAAAAGTGAAACTTTTGAACATTGAAGACTCTTGTACAGCATCTGAAGTATCATAGAAACCACGTAATAACCAAACAAAGTGTGAAAAATTATGTAGATATACTTAGAAAGTGTGAGTCGGAGTAGATGAAGCCACAGAAATCTTAGAGTACCTGTCATATACAATTTCATAAGCATAAATCTCAATAAATATTATTTGATGAAGATAGACAAAAATTATCTTAGTGATTAGCAATGCAATCAGAAAAATAAATTAGACAGACTTCCTTGAAAAATACACATTATGCATATTCATACAAAATAATTAATTCAAAGGATTAATGACATTTCAAAAAGAGAGAACCAATTAGAAGAATAATTTTAAATATAATCTCACTAATGTTGTTTAGTTTTACAATAGTTTATAGAGCTATTGTATGTGATAAATGATTGTAATGTGATAAATGAAATCAGAAGGTAATAAGAGAAACGGGGGAAATTCAGATAACAAAGTAGAAATAAATTATATATATATTGTGTTCGCAGCCGCTGCCGCGCCGCCGTCGCTCTCTAACGCCAGTGCCGCCTCTAGCTCGCCGAGCTCCAGCTGACGGAGAAGGGGGGTTAAGTGAGGAGGTCTCTATACCGTGGCTCGTACAAAGCAGACTGCCCGCAAATCAACCGGTGGGAAAGCACCCAAGAAGCAACTGGCTACAAAAGCCGCTCGTAAGAGTGCGCCCTCTACTGGAGGGGTGAAAAAACCTCATCGTTACAGGCCTGGTACTGTGGCACTTCGTGAAATTAGACGTTATCATTAGTCCACCGAACTTCTGATTCGTAAACTCCCCTTCCAGCGTCTGGTGTGAGAAATAGCTCAGGACTTCAAAACAGATCTGCGCTTCCAGAGTGCAGCTATTGGTGCTTTGCAGGAGGCAAGTGAGGCCTATGTGGTTGGCCTTTTTGAAGACACCAACCTGTGTGCTATCCATGCCAAACGTGTAACAATTATGCCAAAAGACATCCAGCTAGCACGTCGCATACGTGGAGAACGTGCTTAAGAATCCACTATAATGGGAAACATTTTGTTCTTTAAAAAAAAAAAAAAAAGATTTTTTTTTTTCTTTTTTTTGTTGTTTTTGACGTTTGGTTTTTTTTGTTCCCCATGGGGTCAAAAGGTACCTAAGTATATGATTGCGAATGGAAAAATAGGGGACAGAAATCAGGTATTGGAGGTTTTTTCATTTTCATTTGTGTGGATTTTTAATATAAGTGCAGGGACATAAAGCATTAAAGCAAGTCAAAATGTTTCAGTGAACAAGTTTCAGCAGTTCAACTTTATAACAATTATAAATAAACCTGTTAAAATTTTCTGGACAATGCCAGCATTTGGATTTTTTTAAAACAAGTAAATTTCTTATTGACGGCAACTAAATGGTGTTTGTAGCATTTTTATCATACTGTAGATTCCATCCATTCGCTATACTTTTCTAACTGAGTTGTCCTACATGCAAGTACATGTTTTTAATGTTGTCTGTCTTCTGTGCTGTTCCTGTAAGTTTGCTATTAAAATGCATTAAACTATAAAAAAAATTATATATATATTAACTAATTGCAAGAAAATATCAGCTTGCTCTCTGAAAATAAGTAGAAATATAAAATATATGAAAATATCACATGTAGAATAAAAATTTGGCATTTCAAGGATATTATTAATTTATATTCTCTGGTAGCGTAGTGGTTACGACTCGGGCTATGAACCGCAAGGTCAGCAGTTCGAAACTACCAGCTGCTCCGCGGGAGAAAGATGAGGCTTTCTACTCCCGTAAAGATTTACACCCTCGGAAACCCTGTACAGGGTCGCTATGAGTCGGTTCCGACTCCACGGCACATAACAACAACAACAACAATTAATAACCTAAATAACTATGAGCAAGATATAAATTTTGGCTTTTCTTTAAAATAGTAAAGTTATAATGATGTTAATTAAGTATAATTTAAAATATGTTATTAGAAGAGCTGGCCCTTTACAGCCATATATTTTAATCAACATGTTATTAATAATTTGTGCAAAAACAACAAAAAATCTTTATTACATCTTTTATTTGACATTAAATTGGAAGTGATCCACACTTTTAACTCATCTTTTTTCTTCAAACTAAATGCAAAATACACAAACAACATGAGGTCCACTTCTTGAATTTCTTTTTGTGTTGGTCTTTGACACTAAAATCCATATGAAGAACACTCAACATAAGACTTCAAATTCAATTTTAAAGCACTTAACAATTTCAACAATAAACTAGTTATAAGAAGTAAATTTTCTTTAATTAAAAGGTATTTCCTGAGAAAGAGAGCATCATCTTTCAAGATCTTTACATCTTCAGTGAGAGAATTTTTCCTTGATGAAACCGTGTTTGAAAAATATTCTCAAAGAAAGATCTTTCATGTTTAGCCAGAAATCAAAAGAACTGAAGCTGATTCCAAATTGCAAAACAAAATAAAACTCCCACATATTTAGGGCTCATATACTTGAAACCATAAGGTATGTAAAAAAGTATCTTCCTACTCTGTTTGTTTTAACTTTTTTTTAAAAATATATTATAATTTTGAGTTTTTAGTTTTATCACAAATGCTAAACACTTTGATCAACAGTATTTTAATTTCATATAGTTGTGTTATTCCTTAGATTTAAAAAAAATGATAGATTTAGTTGTTGTTGTTGTTGCAAAGTTGGCAGCTCAAGTTCACCAGTTGTTCCTCAGAAACCCTATACAGGGTCACTATGGGTCAGAACTGACTTGATGGCACAACAATAAGAAACCATCTTCATATTAATTTAGGGCAAATACCTTTTACATCAAGTACATGACTTAGATGTACTAAACATATGTCCTTGCCCATTATTTTCAATGTTAAGATTTTGTATTCTCTACCCTGTCCTCTCAGCTTTCTAAAATGCTCCATGAAGCAACAGAAGCCTCATCTTCATCTGGAAACTAATGGCAACTTACTGGTTCATCTGAACTGTTTACTGTTTCTTCATCAATTAGCAGAAGAATCTAGGATAAATGTGTGGGAGAACAAGTATGCAATAATTAAAAAGGAGCATGTCTTGTGTTCAGCAAAGGTAATTCTAAAGAAGAGCAGAGGTTAGAAGTCAAAGAACACAGTCTTGAAAATCACATGATAACATTATTTTACAGGGTAACAGGAGGTGAAACAACTATTTATGTATCTATTAAGATATTGGATAGTTGAAGGATGTGTTTGTATGTTTTCTATTGTTACGTGGTGCTGTGGGATAATGCACTGAACTACAAGGTCAGTTTGAACCACAAGATCAGCGTTTCAAACTCACCAGCTGCTCCTTGGAAACCCTATAGAGGGTTGCTATGAGTCAAAACTGACTCAACAGCACTTAAATACAACAACAACTTTGAAATATATCGAGTAAACACATACAATTATTTAACCATTGTGAAATATTGTGCTTTATTTTAAGTGATCTCTTCCATTTCTGTTTTCATTTTGTTAATATTATTCTTAATTTCTTTATAAAAATGAAAGTTTACAATATTAGTATACTTCCTCTTCACTTGGATTCCTCATGTATCATGGTAGGATCAGCACTGGTCTGTGAACTACAGGTACAAACCTACCAGCTGGTCCTTGGAAACCCTATACAGGGTCACTATGCGTGGGAACCGACTTGACAGCACTTAACAAAAACTCTGGCCTAGATTGTTGTGCTTAATGAATATTCTCAACATTGAGGATGGTTGTACGATTTCAGTCTAGGGTGAATCTTCTACCAATGTAATTAATATTTTTTTTAATTTCAGAGCTTTCAGTGACAATACTTAATGAAGATCTTTAAATGGTATAAAATGATAATACTATTACATCTTGCATCATCATCAATAAGATTCCCCAACTAATCCAACTTTGGTATTTATAAAACAAAATTTATTCAACAAAGAAATGCTTAATTGAAATGAAATATATATTGAAATGAAATATATTCCTTTAAATTACATTCCACTTCTAGCACAAGCTTATGGATTTAATCAAAATGGAGAGAGAGGAAATAGATCTGCACCTTTAGGAAACTAAAAAATTATCATCAGAAAGAGAAAAATTTAATTTTCAGTTGAAAAATAGAACTGCTACAATTATTGCCAGGAACTTTATCTAAAGGCATATGGAAGTATTACAAATGTAAATAACAAAAGATGAGTCAGAATGCAAGTATGGCAGTTTGATTACATGTGCATTTTTCTTGCACGATATCTATACCATAAGGAATTCAAAAGTCACTGTTGAAAAAGATGCTGGGCACATGTTGTAGACATCTGTTAATCATCCCTGTGTCTCTCTTGTCATTGTTTTTGTTGTTGTTAAGTGCCATTGAGTGTTTCTAACTCATAGGGACCCTGTATAGAGTTTCCAAGAAGCAGCCTGTGAATTTGAACTGCTAAACTTGTGGTCCAGTACACTAACCCGTAGGTCACACCAGGACTTCTTAACAGTTATTTAATTTTCCTATAGCTATCCACTACTCACCAATTACCCAAGGATACATACTAGCTCACCTAAAGCAACCAGCATATTTTCCCCCCTTTGCTGGAGGTACTATCTCCCAGCATAAATGTAACCTGCCTGATTCCAATCAGTTTGAGGTTCCAACTCCTTGATTCCAACTCAGGAAGGTGACTGCTTAATTCTATAGACCTAGTGGAGGAAATGTGAAGGTCAAAAGTGGCTGATGGTCCTCTTGTTTCAATGATGAAAGTCAGACCTAGTAAAAAGACAACTCACAGAAAAGGAAAGTGCTTGGAGAAGGCCAAGAAGTGAATATAAGTCCTGATCAAATCCATTTGAACTCTGTTATCCACTATTACTTAAACAAACTTGAAGAAGGAATTCTGATACTTGCAATGAAGAACTATGACTGATATATCAAAGATCATTCATCAAAATGGTATTTCAAGGAATGTCTTTCCTTTCTAAATCTTGCTATACCTTGATAAGCATAGGCAGTACCAGGGTTTATGAGCAAAACCCATTCCTAAGTGTGTCTTTAAGTTGAATTTGCTGGTAATTTGGAACAGGTGCATACAGTTCCTATTTAGCTTTATCTTGTTGTACTTGTTAAGAGCCATGGAGTAAGTTCTGACTCACAGCTACCCTGTATAGGATTTCTGAGGGTTTCTGAGGAGTGGATAGTGTATTTGAACCACTAGCCTTTTAGTGCTTGTCCTACAATGCCACACCAGGACTCCAGCCTTAATGTAGTGCAAAAACCAAAAGACTCCAAGTCTTTTCAATGACTTACAAATGAATTGTGCAAGTGACGATGATTTTGATGAAAAACATGTTGTGAGTAAGGGTTGGTTTAATCATTTTAAAGTGGGGGCAAATTTATACAACATCACGGGCAAGTCCTGGTGTGGCACAGTAGGATAAGCTCTGGACCACAAAGTCAGTTTGAATCACAAGGTCAGCAGTTCAAACTCCCTAGCCACTCCTCAGAAACCCTATATGGGGTCACTGTGAGTCAGAACTGACTCGACAGCACTTAACAACAACAACAATGATGGGCAAGTATGAGTTATTCATGCATTAATTTTAAAAGACTCAAAATAAGTGGATTGGCATTGCTTTTTGTGTTGTGAAAAGTTAACCTTTGCATCACTTTGCTGTCATGAACCTAAATATCAATAATCCATCTTCACCATGACCAGCACCTTCATCATATTTATTATTTGACATTAATACTCTTCAAGAATTAATTCATTCTACATATTGATATATAATATAATTTTATATCACTAATATAAATTCTTTATATGCATTCAATATATATATACCAGAAACAAGTAAATAAATGCATAGTAATCATTCCTTAAGCTATGATTTTCTTATTTAGAATCATGACTTGCAACAAATTTACATAACCATTAACTGAAAGTACAGGAAGATTTCGGCTATCTAAATGAAATCTTTCTCACTTCTCCTATGAAAGTACTTTGGCTAAGCCAACAGGATATCTTCTACTGCTCATAATTTTAGAAAGTTATGAAATAACTTGTTTGTGTACTCATAGTGGAGAATCTAAATGAAACTCTATTATTTTATACACTATGATTCTATAACTGAAGGAAATTTTATGTCATTGTTAGTTAAAAAGAAATAGCACATTATTGTGCACAGGGAATATGTTATGAAGTTAAAATCTAACATGGTGCTACTAAGAAATCCAAATATCTATTATCATTAGCAGACTACCTTTACAGAGAAAGAAGTAACTTAGGGTCAGTTACTGTAAACACTATGCTCTATAAACAATTTTTGTAATTCACTCCAAACTTGGACAAAGGATCATAAACATTTCCTTTTGTTTGGTACTATTGCTCATGTCTTTCCAAAATGCTTCATTAGCACCAGGTCTGTCCTAGACCTATATGTGGCTGTTTCAAGAGAGATCCCACTTGTTAAAATCATCAGGTTAATTCCTTCTGGATGACAGAGTGCAGAATCTAGACCTGGGTAGACCCCAGCTACATCCTTCTTGTATTTCTCCTACTTCTCTCCAGATAATTTTGTGACAGACTATAAAACACCCTATTGATTGAAGTCTGAAGGTTGTAAATGTGATTTATGAGCTGCATTTGATTAAAAGTGTGACTGCTGCAGGGGACATAGACATTTCTTCCTGTTAGTGGAAACCCTGTGCAAATTACTTAAACAGAAACCTGCAGGCTAGAAGCATCTTAAAAAAAAAAAAAAAAGTCAAAATTGCAAACTGAAGAAGACTAGTTAAATCAGCATGCACTGTAGTCATATCATCAAAAGTGGTTTCAGACATACGATTACTTTTTTAGTATATAACACATATTAACTATTCATCTATATCATCCCATCAAATTTATACTGTTTAGCATTTTAACAACTTAAGTATTGTGTGGTGAAAGTTTTCCAGTCCTAAAATGTTATGGAATATTCAGTATGAGAAGCCATGTTAGCAAACATGACATAGTTAAATAGTGTTGGGACTAATGCCAAATAGGCTGTTGATTGAAACTATAAGCATGGAGGGAGAAGATTCTTATGATTCAATAGTGAGTAATTGTTATCATAACTAATTGCGACTGTCACAATTGTAAAAGTAGAAGTTTTGTAACAAAAATGGGGGAATAGTTGGTCTTACAGTCCAGAAACAGAGGACTCTAGGACCATCAAGGGAGAAGAGCACAAGTGGAATGCAGGATTCTATCCAGAGAAGCAGCAAAACCAGAGATGGAGGCAGAGATGGGACATGGAGAGAGAGAGCAGCTGGGTACTCTAGATTCATGGAAAGAGAGGGATTGAGAGCTGGCGACCAGGAGGCGGACTTGCAGGATGTGCCCTTTGGTGGTGTAAATTATTATATATGCCTGAGTGTTGTTTTTTTTTTTTAAAAGAAAGAGCTAAAATCAATAGAGAAAAATACTGTTAACTGATGGTACTATTTGTAATGAAACGAACTATTTGATTTGTTTAATGTAAACTGATGATCTGCCCTATAAATTTTCACTCAATTCACAATAAAAACTTTTAACAAAAAAATGGAGGAAGAAAAAACATACAATCTGATAGAAGTTCTATGAACTAAGGTGATTTAATATTTGTCAGCCACCATCTTGCCATGCTTTAAGATTTAGGCATAGCTAGGAGTCTTGGTATGGCACTGTAGGATAAGCACTAAACTGCTAACCACCACAAGGTTAGTAGTCCAAACCTACCCTCTGCTCCTCAAAAATCCTATACAGGGTCACTATGAGTTGGAACCAACTTAATGGCACTTAACAACAACAACAGGAAAGCACAATTGGGGAAGGAGACCACCTTGGAAAATTGCCAAAACACATTCCATGACAGAATTTTACTGAAGCATTTTTTTTTCAGTCTTCTAAATTCCATGAATTCTAGTAATCAAAATATGATGTATTGGATGGGTACTTAAATATGTAACAGAATTGAGGTCCTGCAAAATTCAAAAGGAAAGTTCATGTTTCTTAGACCAACAAGACTATACTAATGGGAAAAATTGTCTTTAAAGCACTGAACAACATATAGAGTTGACAGTGTTAGGGCCCCTTGTTGGTATCTATAAAAACCCCAGAGAGTGCTTATTAACACTAAAAACTCATGACATAAAAGATAAAGTGAGTGTAATTCATAGAAGATGAAATACTCTATGCTTTGACTTAACGACTGTACAATACAAAAACTTCTGAAGCAAATGTTTTCTAAATTTTGAACCATATTTAGCAGTAATATCAAAAGAATGTAAATATGAATGCTTGTAACATTTGAATATACAAAGTTTTCTTTTGTTTTAAGAATCTAAAGGTTCTGTTTAGGATTAATTCTGCTCTTTAATATATTAAAATCATTTAATATATTTGAATAAAATATTTTTATGCATAGTAGATTTTTAACAATGCAATGATCATCATTATTTTCCTTAGCCTTAACAATCTGAATCATTGTTCCTACTCGGCTTTGTTTTCATAGAAGGTTGTAGAACAAATTCATCTTGAAAATGACATTTTGCTTTTAATCATCCTGAATTTTAATTGCCTGGAAATAGCTCCTTAAATTCACTGATCATTTCGACCAAGAAATGTGCACAAATTTTCTCCTTCATTTGTCATATTTCAAGAATTGCATTTAAGTCAGAGAAAAAAAGATTTTAAAAAATACTGAGCATCGGGGTAAAAAATATCAAAGATGAAAATGATTATATTCTGTACTCCAGAAGGAAAAACAAATGTTTATTTCTTTATAACTATACTTCAGTGGAAACCTGAATCCATTTTAAACCATACATCTTTCTATTTAGTAAAATTGTTATCTGCAGGGCTTCAAATTGGTTCATTCCAGTTTTACCCCTGCTGAGAATTTACCTTTTCATCCCAGATATACTGAATCAGAATCTACACTTTAACAATGATTTTCATGTATACAATATAACTTCTCAGGGGTTAGGGAGAGGTGAGGGATGTTATACCAGAATGAATTTGTTTGAAGCCCTGGTTGTCTGCTTAAACACAGCCAATTAACCTTAATGTAAAGATGGAGCAGAGGATTGGGACTAACAATTTTACTTTTAAGTTATTCAATAACTATTAATTCATTCCATAAATAAAAATATAATGTATTGGATATGGGCTTAAATATCTAATTCCCTTGAAGTCCTGCAAAAGCCATGAGAAAATCCATGTCTTTTGATCTGATTGGATCATTGTAATTAGAAATCATCTTGAAAGCATAAAAACCTGGAAAATTGGCATAGCACAGGTCTTCTATTGATCACGTAAACATCCTATCTATTACTTAAAGCAAGCTGCCAACATTACACTGGTGAGCAATATCAGACATGGGCCCTGCTCTTTCAAGCATTTACTCTAGTGCAAAGGAGAGATGTACATTAACATTTCTTCTCAATTATACATGTAAAGATCTTTTTCAAAAAATACTATTGCAATATTATGATATCTGGTGATATCAAAGATCAAATTCCAAGTCCAATGACTTGCAGAAGTTTGTTTTTTTTTCTCCTAAGAAAATACTCATGTTCAGATAAAGAGAATTTGAGCTGTAGCAAAACAAGAGCAAATATGTATTTCTTTTTATATTTTCCTTTTAGTCGATTAAAAGAATCAAGTATATGCTGACATAAATAAGATTTAAATGATACTCTTTAGTAATTAATAGGTAAAAAGGAAGCAGCATGGTTATTTTCTAGAGTGATCAGAAAGCAAATATTTTGCTCACCACTCTGAAGAATTTGCCTGTAGATGCATCATTTAAGAGCTTACTTCACACATTTTTTGATGCTTGAAAAGACAATATGAGAATCAGCATCCAGAAAGACATTTTTTTTTCAGACTAGGAAACAAAATCAACACCATAGTTTAAAACCTTCTTTAACCTTTTGAGAAAAGTATTTTGTCTTCTTCCAGATGTGACTGGCATCTTAGAAACTAGCTCAGGATTTCTTCTTGGAAAGATCGTTCACATCTATGTTTTCCCCAAGCTTCTCCGACTCTGACAGATGCTCTACTTTTCTCTGAAAGTTGGGAATTTATCTGCCAATTAAGGAGTCCCAAATCTTGCACCTTTCTCAATGGAAAAAAAAAAGGAATGCTTTAAGTCATTCATGAAAAAAATTTGCTGTGCATTATTCTTATGACACTCTTTATTGAGGTATTAAACAGCTATGGTGCTTTTTTCCTAGAATTTTGTTAGTAAAAGTAAAAGCAATAAATTGTAGTACAATTTAAAGTATATTCAATATGATCATTAGGTATTGTGTCAAAATAAAGAGGTGAGCATATATAACATAATAAGTAGATTTTGAAGAACTTAATGTGTAGATTACAATTGGCTTCTTTTGAGCATGAGGAAATATCAAATACTGGAAGGAACACCCAGCTTTTTGCTTAACTTAGACATGCTTTCTCCAAAGTTTGGGGACTAAAATAAAATCAGTAGAAGAACTTTTTTGAAAGTTGAAGAGGGCAAAAATAAGCAAATAAACAAATCTGAGTGGTGATTAAAATAACTTTGTAAGAAAATAATAGTTTTAGGGATGATATTCTACTTAAGTTTTATTTGGTTTTAGGCTTATACAAGTTTTGTTGCTATCTTTTTTGTTGTTGTTGTTCTCTGTTAGAACACATGTTCTTATATACCCCTATCTGTTCCTCCTGGTCTCATACAAAACCATAAGATCTATACAAACAATTAACTTGTACTACTAATAATTTTGCAGTATACCCATACTAATTGCCATCTAGTTGATTCTGACTTATGGTGATCCCAAGTATGTTAAAGAAGAACACTGTTCTGCAGGTTTTTCAATGGTTGCTGTATTGAAAGGAATTGGCCAAGCTTTGCTTCTGAGGCACCTCTTAGTAGACTTAAACCTCAAACCTCAGAAGCCACTGAGCACATTACAGTGTTAGTCAATCAATTACTTTAAAATGTACAAGGTGTAGGGAAGTTAAGACAACAATTTAAAGAAAGAACATGCTATATTTGCTTAATTTAAAAACCAGAAATCAAATTGACTACATCTGTGGTAAGTAATGGTGGAAAAGCTCTGTATCATCAGACAAAACAAGGTGAGGGGCAGACTGTGAAACAGATCATCGATTGCTCATATGCAAGTTCAGGCTGAAGGCAAAGCAAATTAAAACAACTCCACAAGAGTCAAAATATGACTTTGAACATGTCCCACCTGAATTTAGACATCATCTCAAGAACAAGTTTGATGCATTAGACACTAAAGAGAAGTTGTGGAATGATATCAAGAAAAATCATACAGGAAGAAAGCAAAAGGTCCTTAAGAAAACAAAAAAAGAAGTAAAAGAAAAAAGTGGATGTCAGAAGAGACTCTCAAAATTGCTTTCCAATATAGAGATGCTAAAGCAAATGGAAAAAATGAGGAGGTAAAAGTGCTGAATAGAAAAGTCAGCTCAAGAAGACAAAGTCAAATATTATAAAAGACCTGGAGTTAGAAAACCGAAAGGGAAGAACATGCTCAGCATTCCTCAGTCTGTGGGAACAAAAGAAAAAATTCAAAACTTGACTTGAAATATTGAAAGATTGTATGAGAAAAATGTCGAATGATGCAGAAATCAGCAAAAGAAGATGGAAATAATACAGAGTCACTGTACCAAAAAGAGATGGTCAATGTTCAGCCATTTCGAGAGGTAGCATATGATCAAGGGCCAATCATACTCAAGGAAGAAGTCCAAGGTCCATTGAAGGTATTACCTAAAAAACAAGGCTCCAGGAATGGATGTAATACAAATTGAAATCTTTCAGCAAACTGATTTAGCACTCACTCATCTATGCCAGGAAATTTGAAAGACAATTACATGGTTGACTGACTGAGAGAGATGTACATTTGTGCCCATTCTACAGAAAGATGACCATAGCAGAATGTGGAAGTCATCAGACCCTATAATTCAAATACCATACAAGTAAATTGTTGCTAAAGATAATTCAAAAATGGCTGCAACCATACATTTACAGAGACCATCCAGTGGTTTAAGCTGGATTCATAAAAGAGCAGAAACGAGGGATATCTTTGTTGATGCATGATAGATGCTGAAAGCAGAGAACACCAGAAAGACGGTTACCTTTGCTTTATTGACTACACAAATGTTTTTTTATTGTGTGGATCTTAACAAGCTATGAACAGCATTGTGGAACATGAGTATTCTGGAACACTTAATTGTGCTCATGCAGAACCTGTTCATAAACCAAGAGGCAATTCTTCGAACAGAACCAGAGAACAATGAATAGTTTAAAATTAGGAAAAGTATGAGACTGGGTTGTCTTCATTCAACATACTTACTCAATCTGTATGCTTATGCTGAGCAAGTAATCCAAACTGGGTTATTTGAAGAAAAATGTGGCATCAGGCTTGAAGAGAGACTCATTAACAACCTGTGATATGCAAATGAAAACAAAGAGCACTTAAAATATATAGTGATGAAGATCAAAGACCACAGCCTTTGGTATGGGTTACACATCAATGTAAGGAAAACAAAAATCCTCACCACTGAACCAATAAATACCATCCATATGAATGGAGAAAAGACTGATGTTGTCAAAGACTTCCTTTTCCTCAGATCAACCATCAACACTCATGGAAGCAGTAGTCTAGACATCAGACAATGTATGACATTAGGCAAATCTTCTGCACAAGACCTATTTAAAGTGTTCAAGGGCAAAGATGTCAGTTTGAGGATTAAGTTGTGCCTTATCCAATCCATGGTATTGCGAAAGTTGGACAGTAAATAAGGAGAACTATAGAAGAATTGACACATTTGAGTTATGGTGTTGGAGAAGAATATTAAAAATACCAAGTTCTTTGTTCCAAGAATGCATGAATCTGTTTTGGAAGAAGTACAGACAGAATGCTCCCTAGAAACCAAGAATACCAGAGATTGCCTCTCATGCTTCAGACATATTGTCAGGAAATACCAGTCCCTGGAGAATGATATAATGTTTAGTAAAATGGAGTATTAGAGAAAAAGAGGGAGACCCCAAATGAGATGGATTGGCACAGTGGCAGCAGTGATGGGCTCAATTGTAGCAACAATGTTGAGGTTGGTGCAGGACTGGGCAGTGTTTCATTCTGTTGTGCATAGGGTATAGATTTGAAGTTACCTAGCAACAATGACAATAAAATGCCTTTGCAGGGGTGACTTTTGGACAATTAGAGAATAGTGTCATAGTGTTAGAGTAAGGAATGCTCAAGGTGATAGAGTGGGAAGAAATAAAATAATGTTTAAATTTTTGGTTGATAATGACTAGAGACAAATTTGTACATTTTGCTCTTTTGACGATTATTCTCCATCCTTTTCACAATCAAGGCAATTATATTTCTCAGATCTTTTTCCTTAACTTTCTCTTCTCTTACCTTACTGACATATTTCAAGAAAGGCAAGTGGGGTGAAATTGTTGATGCAAATTACCCTGTGGGACTTTAGTCTAGAAAATAAATGCAATGTAAAACAGAAGTTATATATAAATATGCAATTCTGTATTCATATATGCTTAAAGGGAATAGCCGTCTAGCAATCCAAGCAACCTCTACAGAAGTCTTTAAAATACACATTTGGGAAGTCAATTATAATTAAAATATTGTATGTGAGTGACTTCAGATTGCAGTTCCAGTGAATGGATCCTAGAAATTAGAAGACCCAGGTTAAAAAAATGTATAAAGAGTATATGGCAAGAAACCTCTGGGAATAACATTGTTGTTGGTGTTAATTTCCGTTGAGTCGATTCCGACCCATAGTTACCCTGTATAGGGTTTCCGAGGAGTAGCTGGTGAGCTTGAATCACCGACCTTGCAGTTCAAATGACTTTCAATTTCAATGTTTCAAAACTGTCGTTAGAAATACAAAGCATAACTTTCAGTTCACATTGTTTCTTTTCATTTTGTATACTCATTTAACAATATTTATGGGGGAAATTATGTCCTCGGAATTCAGCTAAAATGTACTGTCCCAGACTATTACCCCATGCCATCAGAGGTTGACTTTGAGGGTTCCTTTTCCCTCTGGGTCCTCACATTGGACTTGGCAAATGGGAAGGCCAATCAAGAGTTTAAAAGGGGGGAGAAAATTGAGGTCCAGGTATTTGTTTCTTTGTTTAGAATGAATGAACTATTAACAAGTACTATGAAAAACTAAAGGTTACATTCTGAAGAATGAGTATTCCAGAACATTTAATTGTGCTAATGAAGAACCTGTACGTAGAGCAAAAGGCAGTTGTTCAAACAAAACAAGGGGATACTGAATGGTTTAAAATCAGGAAAGGTGTGTTCTAGGGTTGTATCCTATTACTATAATTATTCAGTCTGTATACTAAGCAAATAATCTAAGAAAATGGATTATATGAAAAAGAACGTGGCATCAGGACTGGAAGAAGACTCACTAACAAACTGTGATATGCAGATGATATGACCTTGCTTGTTGGAAGCCAAGAGGACTTACTGGTGAAGATCAAAGTCTACAGCCTTCAATATGGATTGCACCTCAAAGTAAAGAAAATAAAAATCTTCACAACTGGACCAATAAATAACATGGTGACCAATGGAAAAG